>NC_142869.1:48052833-48205500 GCF_051225735.1 Oryctolagus cuniculus | reverse complement strand
AACCAGCAATGGCTTCTAGTACACCTTTTAATATACCCCATTTATTTTATAAAATGTGTAAGTCACTGTGAACTGCTGTCACCCTACTTATGTCTCCTGCATGATGCATCCTGTTCCTGTTATCCAGTGTCCCTCTTATCTTCTAGTCACCACTATTCCACTCCATACATCTATAAAACCAACTTTGCAGCTTCCACATATGAATGGAAGCGAGTTTCTCCATGCCTAGCTTACTTCATTAACATAATGTCTTCTAGTTACAACCACATTGCCACAAATAACAGGATTTTATGACTGAATAATATTCCACTGTTTGTGTATACCACATTTACTTTATTCATTCATCCAGTATTTAGAGATGGAAATGCTAAGCACTTTGATTAGAATATTACAGATTGCATACATGCATCAAATTACCACATTGTACCCCATGAATATATAAAATTATGTGTCAATTAAAAATTTAAAAATTGAAGGAATGGGGCTGGTGCTGTGGCGTGGTGGGATAAGCCACTATCTGCAGTGCCACCATCACATGTGGGTGTTGGCTCACATCATGCTCTTCTGCTTTCCTAACCAGCTCTGTGTGTGTGCCTGGGAGGGCAGTGGAGGATGGACCAGGTCCTTGGGCTCTTGCACCTACCTGGGAGACCTAGAGGAAGCTCCTGGCTCCTACCTTCGGCCTGGCCCAGTCCCGGCCACTGGGGCCATTTGGGGAATGGACCAGCAGATGTAAGATCTCTCTTTCTCTGTCTCTCCTTCTCTCTCTCTCTCTCTAACTGCCTTTCAAATGAATTAATTAATCTTTTTTTTCAAAAAATTAAGGAACGATATCATAAAACAAAACTTCTATAGTTAAAACTATGGTTTATGAGGCCTTGTGTGATCTGGCCCTTGGTCATATCTCCAACTTATTTTTTTTATCAACTTTATACACCTTTCTATGCTCCAAAGATACTAAACTTTTTGGCTCCTATGCCATACCATATCTGTTACTAGCACCAAAATTCTTCACTTGCTGTCCCTCTGCCTATAAAGTTCTTCCTTCAGATGCTTGTTTGGCTCAAATGCTACCTTCTCAGATAAGCTTTCTCTGATTTCCCTCGAACTGGATCTACTTTCATATCTGAATCACAATAGCGTATAGCATCTTTGAGTTTTTCTTATCTGTTTTCTGCATAATAATGTAGGCTACACACAGGAAGTTACTTGGTACATTTTCTCATTACATTTTTCACACAAAGAACACTATCTGGTCCATAATTAAACATTTATCAAGTGAATTAGTAAATATCTGAATACATTCTGTTCTTAGAATATGTTTACATTTTAAAGATTAAGTTTTGATTTTAATTATATTATTAATTGGATCAATGTATATTGTTTTGCTTCAATTATCAGGAGAAGTATTTCTTAACTCATAGGTATGATATTCATAATTTATTTGTAAAATTATGTGAAATAAATATTTGTTGAAGAAATGGTGCCTAATATGCACAAGTTATTAGACATTTTGGTATTTAAATACTAAACAGTGGTCAAAATAACCTATTATTTTGAATAGATTATTTTATTTTATTTTGGAATCTATTATTTTAAATATAGTAATGAACTTGATGTCACAAGGATCAGACTTTGGTAATCAATGGATGGAAAGTCCCCCAGTTCGGAAGTCAAGTCTATATGCAAGTAAACAATTAACTTTTCCATTCTCTCTCCACGTTCTTGGCATTAAAATCCATATTTTTAATTGTATGCTCAAAGTGGCTTAGATTCCATATCTGCCTGAATCTTCTTATTCTGAAAAAATCGCAGTCAGCTGTGTTTCTTTCAATGATAATCTGTACCAACCATTGTTATTAGTGCCCTTAAGATCACTTATCTTCAAAGCATGAGTCAGTGTTTATTGCAGAAATAGAAAATGATTGAAGGATACTGTCTGCTGTAACCCTTTGCCAATCGTGCAATTTCTTCATCTTCAGGCAGTTCAGTATGTGTCTAATTTAAGTAAGTTGATCATCTGATTATTCTGCTCTGACTTCCAATTATACTTGTATCAACAGATCTATTGCATTTCAAAGATACAGGAACAGCTACTGAAAACTGAATAAAATTGGCCCTGTTCTGATTGAAATACTTTCTGTAGGCTCAAAAATTTAGGTAGAACAAGGAGAAAAATGTGTATTGATTTAATATTTATATGCAACTATTATCAAATCATGAATTGTGACAAAAGGCTTATTAAATATTGCATAAACAATTTGAAGTGAAATATTTTACCTTTTTCACAGGTATCATTTTCTATTTTTACTGTAGTTTCTAGAGACTATTAGTCAAAGGGTATGCTGTGTAGCAAATGTAGTTAATAGGGGCCCACGTTGGGGCAGAGTGGGTTAGGCCACTTCTGTGACATTGGCGTCCAATATGGGCACCTGTGTAAGTCCCAACTGCCCTGCTTCCAATCCAGCTCCTTCTAGTGCACCTGGATGGGCAGTAGAGGATGCCCAAGTGTTTGGTTCTCTGCCTTCTGCGTATGGGGCTCAGATGCAGTTCCAGTCTCCTGGAAATGCAGTCGTTTGGGAAGTGAATCAGCAGACGGAGGATCTCTTTGTTTCTCCCTCTCCTTCTCTCTGCTTCTTCTTTCTGTAACTCTGCCTTTCAAATAAATAAATAAATTTTTCTCAAAAATGTAGTTAATACTGCAAGCAAATGTGAGACAGACATTCCCTCCTTTTGCTTAGCAAGAGTTCTTAAAGGTATCAGGAAAGGTGTGGGCACATCACATATATCAGAAAATGCCTTATTGATATATAAATATATATTGTACCTGGGAAGAAGGCATGCTGTTGGAGTTGTGGCTAGTAATAATAAAGATTATAAGTTATTGCTATAAAGAGTTTTATCTACAAACCACATATAAAATTGGATCTAAACATGATAGTTATTTGTCACTGAAGTACTTTTGTTGACAGAGGAACATTAAAATGGTTCAATGACATTCTAACCGGCCAATGAAATGCTCCTCCCACAGGGGGAGGGGCCAGGATCCTAAAGACTAAAGTGCTCACAGGGTTTCAGACGCTCATTCTGAATGTGGTCATTTGGCTACATATTCTGCAATAGGAGGAAGTATGCAAAGAGTTCATAGAAAATGCATATTATGAAAAAGCTATTCACGGATTTTAATTTTAAAAAATAGATTGTATTTATTTTTGAGAGATAGAGTTACAAACAGAGAGGGAGACAGAGAGAAAGGTCTTCCATCTGTTGATTCACTCCCTAAATGGCTGCAATGGCTGAAGCTGAGCCAGGAGCTTCTTTCAGGTCTCCCATGTCAGTGTAGGGGCCGAAGCACTTGGGCCATCTTCTGCTTTCCCAGGCCTTGGTACAAAGCTGGATTGGAAGAGGAGCAGCTGGGACTAGAACCATACCCATATGGGATACCAGTGCCACAGGCAGAGGCTTAGCCTACTATGCCACAGTGCCGGTCCCAGGATTTCAATATTTTTTACCAAAATAAACTTTCCTTTTAATTCCAGTTTTCAGGGACTTTTTCTTTTTTTATGTTTTTTTTTTAACTTTCATTTAATGAATATAAATTTCCAAAGTACAGCTTATAGATTACAATGGCTTCCCCCCTATAACGTCCCTCCCACACTCAACCCTCCACTTTCCCACTCCCTCTCCCCTTCCATTCACATCAAGATTCATTTTCGATTCTCTTTATATACAGAAGATCAGTTTAGCATACATTAAGTAAAGATTTCAACAGTTTGCTCCCACACAGAAACATAAAGTGAAAAATACTGTTTGAGAACTAGTTATAGCATTAAATCTCAATGTACAGCATATTAAGGACAGAGATCCTACATGAGGAGTAAGTGCACAGTGACTCCCGTTGTTGACTTAACAAATTGACACTCTTGTTTATGGCATCAGTAATCACTCTAGGCTCTTGTCATGAGCTGCCAAGGCTATGGAAGCCCCCTGAGTTCACCGACTCTGATCATATTTAGACAAGGCCATGATCAAAGTGGAAGTTCTCTCCTCCCTTCAGAGAAAGGTACCTCCTTCTTTGATGACCCGTTCTTTCACTGGGATCTCACTCGCAGAGATCTTTCATTTAGGTTTTTTTTTTTTTTTTCCAGAGTGTCTTGGCTTTCCATGCCTGAAATATTCTCATGGGCTTTTCAGCCGGATCCGCATGCCTTAAGGGCTGTTTCTGAGGCCAGAGTGTTGTTTAGGACATCTGCCATTCAATGGGTCTGCTGTGTATCTCACTTCCCATGTTGGATCATTCTCTCCCTTTTTTATTCTATCAGCTAGTATTAGCAGACACTATTCTTGTTTATGTGATCCTTTTGGTTCTTAGTCCTATCATTATGATCAATTGTGAACAGAAATTGATCACTGGGACTAGTGAGATGGCATTGGTACATGCCACCTTGATGGGATTGAATTGGAATCCCCTGGTATGATTCTAACTCTACCATTTGAGGTAAGTCAGCTTGAGCATGTCCCGAATTGCACATCTCTTCCCTCTCTTATTCCCACTCTTCTATTTAACAGTGATCACTTTTCAGTTAAGTTTCAGCACTTAAGAATAATTGTGTATTGATTACAGTATTCAACCAAAAGTATTAAGTAGAACAAACAAAAAAAATACTAAGAGGGATAACATATCAAGTTGTTCATCAACAGTCAGGGCAAGGGCTGATCAAGTCACCGTTTCTCATAATGTTCATTTCACTTTAACAGGTTTCCTTTTTGGTGCTCAGTTAGTTGTCACCTATCAGGGAGAACAAGTGGTATTTGTCCCTTTGGGATTGGCTTATTTCACTCAGCATAATGTTTTCCAAATTCCTAACAGGGATCACTTTTCAGTTAAAATTTAAACACCTAAGAATAATTGTGTGTTAATTACAGAGTTCAACCAATGGTACTAGAACAAAAAAAAATACTAAAATGGATAAAGTATTATCAAATTGAGAAGTTTCTGTACTGCACTAGAAACAGGAAAGTGAAGAGGCAACCAACAGAATGGGAAAATATATTTGTTAACTATGCAACTGATAAAGGGTTGATAACCAGAATCTACAAAGAAATCAAGAAACTCCACAACATCAAAACAAACAACCCACTTAAGAGATGGGCCAAGGACCTCAATAGACATTTTTCAAAAGAGGAAATCCAAATGGCCAACAGACACATGAAAAAATGTTCAAGATCACTAGCAATCAGGGAAATGTAAATCAAAACCACAATGAGGTTTCACCTCACCCTGGTTAGAATGGCTCACATTCAGAAATCTACCAACAATAGATGCTGGCAAGGATGTGGGGAAAAAGGGATACTAACCCACTGTTGGTAGGAATGCAAATTGGTTAAGCCACTATGGAAGTCAGTCTGGAGATTCCTCAGAAACCTGAAGATAACCCTACCATTCAACCCAGCCATCCCACTCCTTGGAATTTACCCAAAGGAAATGAAATTGGCAAACAAACAAGCTGTCTGCACATTAATGTTTATTGCAGCTCAATTCACAATAGCTAAGACCTGGAACCAACCCAAATGCCCATCAACAGTAGACTGGATAAAGAAATTATGGGACATGTACTCTATAGAATACTGTACAGCAGTCAAAAACAACGAAACCCGGTCATTTGCAACAAGATGGGGGAATTCGGAAAACATCATGCTGAGTGAATTAAGCCAGTCCCAAAGGGACAAATATCATATGTTCTCCCTGATCTGCAACAACTAACTGAGCACCAAAGGGGAAACTTGTTGAAGTGAAATGGACACTATGAGAAACAGTGACTTGATCAGGGACTTTTTCAAACACCCTCCTATGTGTTTGATTTTAAAATAATCTATGATTAAAATCTGATGCTAGCCAAATCTTACAAGTTATAGCTTAGCTTTATAATCTAAAGATAATACTTTTGAAAATGTTTTTAAATAGCGAAAAGCACAAGTGTGTGAAATATAACACATTTTAAAGGAATTCTATTTAAACAATCCACACTAAACAACAAGGTGCTATATTTGGAGGAGAATAATGTGTATGCAAGAACCAATGGTGATCACTCATTCAGTACTTTAAAGCATTTGGATGGGAAATGCGACCTTCAGGAGAAGGCTCCTTTCTATGATAAAGTACATACTGCTTTACCAGGTAAATGATCAGGAAAGTGGACCCAGAGCTGTCAGTTTGCTTGAGTGACTAGGGTTTGTCTTTTTTTCCTTGATGCATAATGCCAGTGTCACAAGATGTTGGTGTTGTCTCTCTACATCATAACATAGAGTCATAGTTCAAGCAATCATTGTGTCAGCCTAAGATAACTGAAGTGTAGGCTTGTAGTTATAGATAATGAAAGAAGTTCCACTGGACAAGACACCTTAACTGAATGTGGACCAAATATAAGATCTGCACTGAGATGAACTGAGATATCTATGCCATTCTTCCAGTTACACAGGAAGGTACTTAACTTGTAACCTATACATTCTCAAGACTGCTTCAAGTTGAAAGTGGTGACAGTACTAATTTTGGGGATGCTGATCCTATCATAAGAGAATATTTATGGGGGCCGGTGCCGTGCCTTTGTCTCATTGAATTGGCATCCTGTAGCTTGGCAATGTCAGTAAGGGATTGGCTGAGAAAGATGCTGGACTTAATTTTCTCTCTATTGTCTCCTCACTTTGTGCAATCAAATCCCCAAGTGATTTGTGTGAATCTTTAATCCAATATATTTGCAGGTAGCAAAAGTAGTTATATATTTAAATATTGCAAAGTCATGAATTTTAAAATTCCTATGTTATCTGGCAAAATTATAGTTTTTCCATAAATTTAGACAAATTACATTTTTTCAATAGCTATTTTTATCAAAGTAGTAAAACTACATTTTAGTATGTAAAGGTCCTATTCTTAATTCCCTCTTCTTAGGTGACCAAACCATTCTTTTTAAACCACTAAAATATCATATTATTATGTAATGGTATTACTCTCTATTACACACATTCACATCTGTTGTAATGTGTTGAATCAAAAATAAATTTGACCTAACGCTTGTTACTCAAGCTTCCATACTTGAATAACACGTTTGGCCAAAAGCAGCCTCTGCACATGGTGAATTGCACCCTAGCTAGATGTTGGAAGAAACTGTAACCCAACCTAAGAATACACTTCTGTAATCGAGCAATTGAATCTCAGCCAATCATAGTAGCTGAACCTACAGCCAGTCAGAGCCTGAAGGCTGACAAAACTTGACTACATAATGAAAATGCCGACAACATGTAATCAAGTTGTTTCTGTATGACAGTTTCATCTCTTTGGCTATAAATATAACTTGCATGGGTGTTGGGGTGAGGCATTCTGAACCATCACTGATTTGGGATGTTTCTGGTTCTAGAATCCTTCTTCTTGCTCAAGTGAATTTTGTTAAATTTAACTGGACTCAGTTGCTCTTTTAGCAAATGCTTGACATTTATTCTAAAATAAAATATGTTTGGAAATAATTTTACATTTCTTACATTCCTATCATGAATAAAAATAATAATACAAACAAAAGTAAGCCAGTATCACATTAATATTTCACTACTTGTCATTATGTAAATGGTTACTTATATTACCCAAAATAAATTGAACAAATAGTTTTTGAATCATCATGTGTCAATTGGGTGATACTAGTTTTTTTTTTAAACTTTCAGTATCAGAATACTTATAGCATAAAAATGTTTATAGATTATTCAACACCTTCACTAGAATCATTGTTTAAGAAGTACTAAGAGTATCTTCACTTAGGTAAATTATACAGAATTTGCCCTTTCTGTTCACAGTGCACTCGAATGTATAAGTACATGAGCACTCTGGGCTGACTTTGGCCAAACAATTTAAATAAGAAAAAGTAAAGGCCCAAGGAATACCAGGAAATTAACTTTGACTTAATTCTAAGCTTAAGGAAGGAAAAGACAATTCTACCATAATGGGCGCACATGTAGAAAAAAAATAATGTTAGTGTAAAAATAGCTTTGAAAATTTGTTTTCGGAATTGCTTCCTTCCTCTGAAATGATGATTATAACATGTGCAAGAGATTGCATTTTTAAATGTTGCCTTTGTTTTTTTTCCTCTTCAAGGTTCTTGTATTTTGCATTATCTTCTCATGATGGTATGTCTACATTAAAGTTGGCACATTTTTCTTTACTAAGAATAAAAGACATTGAAAAGTTGCTGGATGGTAATTCAATAGGACAGGACAGACAAGGTTAATCAAATAATTAGAAAAACATAATTATGCTCAAAATGTTCAGAATACAACATGGAGAACTAGTTTTGCACGATGAGAATTATTTTGAAGGTCTTCAGGTTTCACAATATGAATAATATTAGTGTAATTATACAATTTTCCTTTCCTCATGTTGAGAAAATATTCCCTTTTGGAAACGCATCTGAGCAGATATACAATAGTTGGTTTCATATTATGTTTCTAGTAAACTATTCTGTAGGAGACTCAACCAAGATCTTCTGCTACTAAAATACAAAAATAGCTTTTTTTTAATCTCTGAGAAAAACAAGTTAAAGAAATTTTTCTGAATTATGCCAGCTTTTATTCTCTATTCTTTTCCCCCTTATTCTCATTGCTCTTCAGTTTTTCTATTGCATGTGCTGGTAAGGGTGACAAAATAAATGAACACATTAGAAAACAGATAAGCCTTATATATATTAATTCTCAGGTATATACTTTGAGTTATTCCTTATTTTGTGTGTGGACTTGCTTATATATAAAATAATTTTTCTGCAGGTGAATTTCTTTACATAGTTCTTTCAATTCAATTAAAATGTCATTATTTCATAGAAGTACTCAAAAAACACCATGATTTTATGGTGTTCAGGCACTTAAACATGACTAAAAACAACTGAATTAAAGTGCTAAACTTACTGGCTTATATACATTAGTATAAATTGTAACCCCGATATTTTCAACTATACTTTTAAACCAAAATTCAGTCCGATAATCAGACCTTGTGTGGTTTGAGCTTATGGATATCTCCGAAATTGCAAAGAAAATCACAAGAACTGAGAAAGTCCATGCATGTGTTGGAAAAGTTATTTTCAAAAAGCATTATGGTAAGTGATACTATTAAGGGCTGCACATCTAATTTAACATGAGACCTAGAAGATGGTCTCTAGCTTGTGTTCCACTGAAAGTTTTTAATAAGATTTTAACAAAAATAATAATAAAATGCATTTCATTTCACCTTTGCCTCTCCTTAACAATTCAAAGTATCAATTATAATATAACCTTCATTTGACTTGCAACCATCCCTCTGCTCTCAACAGCATATTAAATTGTATGCTAACACTTTGAGGGCAAAATAAATGTCTCATTTTATTTTTCAGCTTTTTTTCCAGTTTAAAGTGACCTCTTAAATGTGTAATACTCAGCTATATTTCATTTTAAATTATTTTCTAAAGCATTGATCATTTTGAATAGTTGAAAAAACATTTCAACAAGTTTAAGAACATATTTTCCTCTCTCTGTTTTAAAAGATTTATTTTATTTGAAAGGCAGAGTTAGAGATAGAGATAGAGACAGAGATAGAGATAGAGATGATAGAGAGAAATAAAGAATTTTCCATCTGCCAGTTCACTTCCTAAATGGCCACAGTGGCTGGAATTGGGCCAGGTAGAAGCCAGGAGCCTGGAATTCCATTTGAGTCTCTCATATGGGTGGCAGGGATACAAGCACTATGGTCATTTTTCACTGCTTTCCCAGGCACATTGGCTGGGAGTGAGATTGGAAGTGGAGCAGCCGGGGCAAGGACTGTTGTCCATATGGGATGCCAACATTCCAGGAGGCAGCTTAAACTGCTACACCATAATGCTGCCCCCATCCCCACATTTTTTTAAGGTTTATTTATTTATTTGAAAGGCAGAGTTACAGAGAGAGAGGGACACACAACCAAGTGTGTGTGCACGTGCACACACACACACACAGATAAATTTTCCTCTCTCAATCTTGAAGAGAGGCTGTATCTTTCCAAATGCATATATTATCTTTCTTTTTAAATTACCATAGTAATACTACTCTGAGATTGGGGAATTTCTTCACCTAATTTCCTTTTAGTTTATCAGTCACTTTCTTAGGAGGATTGGTCACAGGGCTCTCAAAAGTAATGCAGTGAAGAAAGAATCAAAGGAAGGAAAGAAATGTTGATTAAGTTCCAGAGATCATTCCCCCTTACACAAGCATAGAAACTAAAAAGAGAAGCAATGACATTTGAAAGATAAAGAAAAAAATGAGAGCATATAAGAAAGTCAAAGAATAAAACAATGAAAACCATGAACTACCACATTTTTAATTTTTATAGAATGACGTAAGATTCGACAGTTCTTAGACCTTTCTCACTACCCTTGATTCTCAGCTGATCAGTCAGAAAATAGACCTTAAACATTCTTTTCACAACAGCATTTCTCAGAGTCTGGCATGTGGAGAGGATTGAATGAGTGCCTATGGCGTCTGCCCATGGGCAGGGCTGTGGAGAGATGATTCCCCTCTCCCTGGTCAGGTTAACCCAGTGGGAGCAACAGTGTGGGTCGTGTAGACTCCATGCTGATTAGTTAGGGTCATTTGTCTGGAGGGCAATAAATATTTTAGAACTGTGTTTGTTAATTTAGTTCGCTATATAAAAAATAAAACAGAATTTTTAGTTTATGGATTACCAATGACTAGTCTTAGCTGTTTTGATGTTGGTGAGAAGAACTTTACAGAGCTCCCAAACAACAACCAAAAAAAGAAGCAAACTTTAGTAATTTACAGATAAAGGCTCATATTACAAACAAGGATCATATAAAATGATGTATAATCTATTTTTGCATTTTCATTGAATGAATATATAATTAGTGGTAGTTGTATCTTGCCTATATATGACATACATTTTAATTAACAGAGAATTAGTTTACTAGCTTTTCTTCCAAAAAGCCAGTATTAAATTTTATGTTGTTAATAAACTTAAGAAAGATAAAAACAAAAGCAAAACAATCATATCTCCAGAGTATCTATACCCTGTGCAGTGGATGACTTGAATGAATCTGAGAATCAAAGTTTAGAAACCATAACAAGAATAAAACCAGAGGCAGTCACTCAGAATACCTGGAATGTTCTAATGAACCAGGCTTAGATGACCTAAAGATTGCACCAATTTTGTGTGATAGCTGAGACTAACTTGAAGGATGACTATGGCTAGATTTGAAATGATGAGGGGAGACAGAAAGATAAAGTAACTAAGAGCGACAAGATGCTAGGAAAAGTGTGTCTGGAGGACTGCCCCAGGAGCATCATGATACAAAGTATCACTGAGCTGTTGAGAACAGTTTCAGACAGAATAGAAGCAGTGGCAGATAAAGATGGAGATCTAAGGAATTTTGGACATTCGAGTGAGCTGAAGTAGAGAAGTCAGATGTCATCCAATGTGAAAAAACACCTAATAAAGGAATCAAGCATTAATTCAAAGTGCAGTTCTCTTATTCAGTTGTTACTGTTCTATTTCCTTCTGGGATTAAAATTGGAAGGACGGAAATCTGCACTCATTCTCATTTTTATTTATTTGTAGACAAATACATTGGAATTACATTTCCCAGAAATCCCTTCCTGGGTATTTCTCTGTGTTAGCCACAGATCACCTGCTGGAAGGAAAGCAGCTCCCATGCCACCTGCAAGTCCACGGAGGGTGTCAGGTGTAGCTGTAGGTCACACAGGTGGCTGCTGATTTGCTGTTGCCTGCCTTCCTGGGCATGAACAACAGCATGGCCTGCAGCATCTCAAGCTCTTGGTGGATCTCCTCCCTCACCTTCTCTGAGTCTGGAGTGCGGCGGGTATGCAGCGCCATCGTTAGAGGTGGAAGGCTGTGAGGGATGGCTATGTGTCTGCCCTGCAGAGGTCATGTCTGGCGTTCCTGTCTACCTGGCTTCACATGCAGCTTTCCTTTCTGATTAGTGACCCTCTTGGACCAAAGTAACTTCAGAACCACTACCAGATGTAGAGGCAACCTACTCTACATATTTAATCAGCAGTTCCTGCAAGTGTGTAAGGTCTTATTCCCATTTTAAAAAAAATCTAATTCTGAAACATCCTTAGTGGTGTTGTTTCCTTGATTTAGCCCTTATGAAAGAGTAGGTATTGTGTGTCCTTTTCTTTCTTTTTTTTTAAGATCTATTTATTTACTTGAAATTCAAAGTTACACAGAGAGAGGAAAGGGAGAGAGAGAGAGAGAGGAGAGAGAGAGGTCTTCCATCCACTGGTTCACTTCCCAATTGGCCACAATGACTGGAGCTTTGCCAATCTAAAGCCTGGAGCCAGGAACTTCTTCCTGGTCTCCCACACAGGTGCGGGGCCCAAGGACTGGGGCCATCTTCTACTGCTTTCCCAGGCCATAGTAGAGAGCTGGATTGGAAAGTGGAGCAGCTGGGACTCAAACGGGCATCCATATCGGATGCTGGTACTGAAGGCGGTTGCTTTACCCGTTATGCCATAGTGCCGGCCCCGGGTATTGCGTTTCTTTAAACCTAGATGTTTATCAGTATTTTCCCTCTATCTTTATGATTAATAATATCTTTACAATTAATAATATCTTCTAAGATGTCTTAGAGGGGTATCTATTCACTGACACACTGTTTTTGCCTCGGCATTCTTCCTTTGATCTGCACTTGGTTTTTGGATTTGGGGTTTACCTACTTAAACTCAAGAAAATGGTATTTCAGTTATCTCTTTAGTACCAACTGCTTAAAAATAAATGTATATTCCTTATTGGACGTTCACCAATTGCCAGAAGCTGTGTTAAACACTTTACACATATTATATTCTTCATCTCGTTTCACTAGCACAATGAAGCATAGGTGTTTCCCAAGGTGTCATGTTAAGTATTGTGCTGGATTATCCTCTTTTTCTCATGAAGTATGAAATGTAGAAAAGATTTTGGAGATTTTTTTTTGGTTGGTTTGTTGACTTACTTACTCATCTTCACATAAATCCTAATTTATTTGAATTTAGTCTAATTGTATGAATTGTGTTGTACCCTACTCCCTGTTCACGTATATATTGATTTTGTTGCTCTGTTTCCCATCTATAGCTGAATGGCGGCTTGATGGACACAATTCCTAGTCTAATACCAGGTGCCTAAGCTTTGATAGATGTCTGTCTTCTCACTTTGACTCTGACTGAGTACACAGAAATCTACCATGATGGATGTACTCGGCATCCATTTCTTTCTATACTTTCAATTCCTTCTGCCTGTAGAAGGTTTTTTCTTTTGGAACTGCATCAACATGAGGTACGTTCTACTTCTTGCCTAATTATATTCTAAGAACTATACTTTCTGCATGAATTTTGGAGTTATAACAGGAAAGAGGAGGAAGACAGCAGCATTCTGGCTTTCTCCAAAAGAAGCATTGATCTAGATAAGAAAGGCTGCACCATTTGCTGATAGGTTTTGTCCTCATGTTTTTCAAATTGGGCTGGAAGCAGGGGTGAATAGTCATTGTTTTGGCAAGAATTTTTTTGTAAAGATTTATTTATGTGTTAGAGAGGGAGGGAGAGAAAGAGGGAGGGAGGGAGAGAGAGAGAGAGAGAGGGAATCTTTATTTGATTGTTCACTCCCCAGACGGCCACAATGGTCAGGGCTGAGCTAGCCCAAAGCTGGGAGCCAGTAGTTTCACCTTGGTCCTCCACATAAGTGGCAGGGGCCCAAACTCTTGGGCAATCTTCCATCGCCTTTCCCAGGCCATTAGCAGGGAGCTGGATCGGAAGTAGAGCAACAAAGGCATGAACCAGCACCCATATAAGATGTTGGCATCGCATAGAGTGACACTGGCTACAATGTCACAACACCTGCCCCTCTGCAAAGATTTTTTTTTTTGCATTTTAAAATTCAGTTGCATTGGCCTTGTAGTCAGTAAAAAACCTGAAGGCTTTGGTAGTTTGTCTTTTTTTTTTTAATCTATCTCGTCTATCTACATTTCTAGATGTTTTAGTAGATGGGAAACTTTCATTAGCTCTATTAGCCAGATACTATATTAAACTGGGGAATCTTTTTCCTTCCCACCTCTATAATCCTCTCTCTTTAGTGATGTTTCTTTTATCTTTAGATTACCTGACTTTGGGATGGTTAGAGAAAGATTAGCAACTTCTATTGATTAGAGATAATCATAAGTTTCAAAGTGACTGAAAGGCATGCTAAAGATTAACTTTAAATAAAATCTTTTCCCTGAAATTCTGTGAAGGAATATTTCAGAGGGAAGAGCTTTGGGGTGGAAGCATGATCAGCTCATAGATATACTTTGTGACAGTCACAACTGCCTTATATTTATTATTGTTAAAGCATGACTTCCACATTTCTTTATTCATGGAATAACTTTAAATATATTTCCCATACATGAGAGCTCCCATAATTGATTTATCATGACTACAAAAATGAAATGATATTTTGTGGAAACTTTCTGTTCTTTATTTTCTGACAAGATGCATTAAGTCAACACAAGCTATGTTTAAAAAAAAAGCATTATTTTAATTTAAATACAGCATGAGATTGTAGGCTATAAAAATTCAGGAGTATCCTTTTTTAGCATTGTGTTGTTTCTGCTTTGTTTTCTAAAAGGCAGAGGGCTCTTGACTTTTTACCAGCAAAATCAAAGAGGAGCTCTGAAATTTACCCAATTGAGTGGAATGCTTCCTTATGTTACTGTCATACACTGTAAAGCTGTGTCAGACATGTGGAGAACACTGGTAGTTCTTGAAGGGAATTTGATTCCACGTTAAAATTTCAAATTGTGAGTTAGAATTTACCTACTTGAGATGTACCTCACAAGCCCATTTTCTAACATTACAGATTTGAGTTTTAAACTACATACTCTCAGAGTTTATGGTCAGTGTTTCATGTGAGGTTTTACATTTCGAAGGGGTAAAGAAGCTGGATACCAGAGCTTTACTGAATTTGGAGTCTAGCTTTGACTGTGCAATGGTTACTGCGAAGACATTTTAAGCTCGGCATGTATTTCTTTATCAGTGATCCTTGAGAGGCTGCAGCATGAAGGTAAACACAGACTGGACCCCGAGGGGAATAGCGTCATCACCTCTACGCAACTGTTTTTTAAGCGTGGATAATTTCCTGGATCCACAGTAGGGCCAGAGCTGGCTGGTTGACAGGAAGAAAATTAATGAAAAGCAGGTAGGCCTGCACAAAGAAGAAATGAATGAGGTATAGTATTGCCTAATGTAAGGGAAACAGACCAATGCCCAGATAAAGGGGGATGATCAAAAGTTTACTCACTCAGGACTAAGTAATTGATCTGGTCTGGCGGAAATACACTGGCAGTCTGTAAGAAATCCAGTCTTCGAGCTAAGTTGGGTTTTGTGTTGGTGACTGAGACAGTGCCTCTGTGTTTTGCTTAAGTAATGCTTGCTTTTCTAGGACTGTTAATGGTGTGTTCAATTTCAACTTAAAACATTTCTATTGAGCTTCTGAATTATTGATCAGAGGGTGATGAGGGATGGGCCTACTATCAGGTGTGAAGTTACTGGTTAAGTCAATGCAGAGTGAGTCTCATCTGAGGCAGCAATTCAGCACAAGGTTTTTATGTTATAGAATTTGTGTGTGTGTCAGGGCAGCGGGGGTGCATGTGCAATGTAAAGATTTAGAAAGCTGCACAGTTCAGTCCCAGGAAGCTGCAAAACTCACTCAGGCATCAGTTCTATAGGCAGAGATGGTTCTCTGTGTAACAAAAAGCAAAAGTTTCTGCTTCAGCATATTATTATGGGGTATAACATTCAGAACCTGCATTTTCTAGGGGAAAAGATCTGTAGATGTGCCACAGTAATAGAAAAGTCTGTGTGGAGACAGACATTGATTTTTGGCATATGTCTTTATAAATTGAAAGACTTAGAATTGCATAAACAGATTCCTAGCGCTTCCTTCCTCTCTAGGTGTGGTACTAGTCTGAAATGAAGCCAGATGTGGGATGGGCGCTAGCTGGCGGGGATGTGACACACAGTCTGGCTGCAGCGCACGGACGCAGCACAACTGCTTTTGCAGCTTGATACAAAGAGAAACGCAGACCTGGCTGAACTATGTAACTAATACATTTGGTTCTAAACTGTAGAGTCGAATTGTTGCTTGGTTATTCACATGTTCTTACATAAAACATGATGAAAACACAATTCATTTCTTACCAAAATGCTGATAAGGAATTTGTAAGGAAATAGCTAAAGTCCAATGCAGGTGGACTTCTACCCCAATTCCTTTTCCCCAACCCCTGGCCCCTGTGTGGCTCTCACTTTTCAGTTCGGTGTCATAAACCCAAAACAATAAACACCAATCTTTCTTGATTACACATTAGTCCAATAGATGTTTTATTGTAACCAAAAAGGCTACTGTAAGGACACCAATCTACCCCCTGCCAGACTTCCCAGGAGTTGCTGGTTAGGGCACCCGGGACCTTATTTCACTGGGCATGGGAGGGGGAGGGGAGGCTGAAGTGTGAAGACAGAGGTGAAGGAAGGCATAACCTTCAGGCGGCTCAGAGGGGGCACTTCCCTGCTGTAATAGATGACTATGTGTCAATGCACATTAATATTTGATGTGCATCATCGTATTATCCTTTATGGGCACTTTCACAATATTGTGAAGCAGCAAGGTTGCTTTAGACAAGGATTTATACGGCCAAGTGCAGTGGCTTTTACTTGGTAAAATTAGCACACATCCTGTCCTTACAACGACAAAAGGGATGCTTCTGTTTATATTGAATAAACAGGCAGAGACTGGGTCCAGCCTTCTTTAAAAACACTATTATCTTGAGTGCATAAACAAGACTGACAAAATAGTTTTTCTAAAATGGCACACTGATGCATTCTGTATTCTGCTCCACGGAAACAAAGACTTAGTTTCTGTCATTATAAAAGACCCTTGAAGCAGATTTGGAAGTGAGAGCTTATGCATTGTGGGCTAGACCAATGAAGAAAACTGAAGAAAATGCTTAGATCTACAAAGGCTTCTGCTCATTTTTATTTTGTCTTTCTGAAAACTGAATACAAGCACTGGGAAGCATTATTTGCCTGCACAATGCCTGACCACATGTGCAAACCATTAAAAGGGCGTTGCTCTCCTGCCATTTTGATGCCATCCAAAATAAAAATACAAATGCCAGCAGAACAGTTCCTCCAGATACGCTCCAGCTGTCCCCTGCATCATTAATTTTCTTCTCAAGGACAATAATGCACCCATGACAATAACATAAATAAGATTTTTGTCGAGGTTGGAAAGAACTCATGCTTAGAAGGAGTGCAGTCCATGACAATGGAGAGAAAGAGAAATTAGTGCTTGTGGAAAGATAACGATCTGAAATTCAAAGATTTACTTATTTATCTGAGAGGCAGAGTTACAGATAGAGAGAGGGACAGACAAACATAGAGGTCAGCTATCTACTAATTCACTCCCCAAATGGGGCCTGGGTTAGGCCGATCAAAGCCACAGCCAGGAGCTTTCCCTGGGTGTCCCACATGGGTGCAAGGGTTCAAACACTTGAACCATCCTCCACTTTCCTCTCAGGCCATCAGCAGGAGCTGGATCAGAAGTGGAGCAGCCGAGACTCGAACAGGTGCCCATATGGGATGCTGGTGCCACAGGCAGAGGCTTAACCTACTATGCCACAGCACTGGCCCCAAAGACAATCAATCTTAATCTAACAAAATTTGGGGAAAAATTAAGGTCAATTTGTCTTATGATTTTTTTTTTTTTGCAAAGACTGCTACAAGAATTTAAATTGTCAATCCACTTTATCATGCATTTATTCACTTACTCATTTCAAAAGCACACAGTCAGTGCTAAATATGTGTTGCCCATTATATATGGAAAAGAGTATCTGGATTTACATCAGAGGAAGGCTTTCCTTGGGGCCGTAACTGCCTAGTCCGGTAAACAAGAGTGCAAGGGAGAGAGGAATGGGGCAGCGTTCACAGGACCCTTAATGAACTGCCTCCCAATATTCATGCCTTGTGCAATCTCCACCCCTTGAGTAGGACCTGTACCCAGTAACTCTCTTCTAATACAGCAAAAGTGATGAGCACAGCAGCCTTTATGAGCAGGTGATCTGTCCACAATCGCCTCTGTATTCGATTTAATGTTCTGTTGTCATCAATGAGGTCTTTTATATTTTAAGTACATTTTTTTTTAACTTTTTGACAGGCAGAGTGGACAGTGAGAGAGAGAGACAGAGAGAAAGGTCTTCCTTTTGCCGTTGGTTCACCCTCCCATGGCCAGCGCACCGCGCTGATCCGATGGCAGGAGCCAGGTGCTTCTCCTGGTCTCCCATGGGGTGCAGGGCCCAAGGACTTGGGCCATCCTCCACTGCACTCCCGGGCCACAGCAGAGAGCTGGCCTGGAAGAGGGGCAACCGGGACAGAATCCGGCGCCCCCGACCGGGACTAGAACCTGGTATGCCGGCACCGCAATGCGGAGGATTAGCCTAGTGAGCCGCGGCGCCGGCTTGGGAGGTCTTTTTTATTTTAAAGACCTATTTATTTATTTATTTGAAAGGCAGAGTTACTGAATGAGACACAGAGAGAGAGAGAGAGAGAGAGAGAATCTTTCACCCACTGGTTCACTCCCCACATGGCCACAACTGCCATGGCAGGGCTAGGCAGAAGCCAGGAGCAAGGAGTTTCTTCCAGGTCTCCCATGCACTCCCACGGGGGCAGGGGTACAAGCACTTGGGCCATCCTCCACAGCTGGTGCCCTTATGGTATGTCAGCATTGCAGGTGGTAGCTTAACTCACTATGCCACTATTCCAGCTCCTGAAATTCTTACATTATGCACTGGACCCTGAAAATGTGAGCCATGATGATGCAATGACACTTTTCAAAATAGATAATAACAGTACTGTTTATGCATTGTCTCTGTCCCTCAAATTAATTAACTTAATAAACTAAATACTCAGAATAAATTTAATGAGAATGACAGTGTGCACATTATTGAAAATTCTTTAGTTTGGAGCATAATAATGGAAAGCTGGGTTCTAATCCCTGCTTCTGCATTAAACCAACATATGTCAAGCGGCCTTTGGAAAAACTTCAATATACATTTCTCTAAGAAAGTGAAGGAAAAAAGCAAATGATGTCTTAGACCCTGGGCCACATAGTGAGATTGGGTGATCTAGGGCATGGCCGTGAAGAGAGTTCAGAGCACATGTGGGCTAACACATGCCGGAGAAGGAGAAGTAAGGTTTATCTGAGAAGCTTGCATAGCATGTATAAGCATTAACTCAAGAGGATTTGCCAGATGTACTTTGTTGTCCATCCCCAAACCATTTCTGCTCCCCTTGCTTCCTGAAAGAATCCTTGAATCTGTTCAGATATTGGAAGCTCATGTGCTGAAGGGGTACATCCTGATTATCTTCCCTTTCCCACAATTGTTATAAACACAAATACGTGACACAACCATGGAAATGAAAAGAAGCCAGCGGCAGCAGGTGGTGATGGCAATCTGTAAGTTTGCACTGAGACAGAAACTTGCTCCCTTATGCGTTTGAATGTTGTGCTGCTCGACCTTGATGTAGCCATCCTGTTTTCAATGATGAGACAGCCCAGGGAATCTGAGGGAGCTGACCCAGAGCCACTGACCCGGCTTAGTCACTGATTTAATAAGCCCTAGCCCTGCCCAACCTGCTTCACTGTTTAAGTTATTTTGGTTTAGAGGACTGTGGAAGATGTTGGCACCGTGTACTCACAAGTCCATTGATGTCTAGGAAGTTAGAACTGACCATTGCGAATTGGACATTAAGGCACCAATGATTATTCAAATAGTGAAATCAAAGGAATTATGGACCTGAATTACACTGCTGCCAATAATATAAAAATGAATCGGACAGAGGTGAAAGAATTCTGAGAGTAAAATTTGTAGAAGTTGGCAGGTGACCTTGGATGTTGGCGTGTGTGGACAGGACAGTGGGAAGTCGGCATCAGCAATGACATGGTGAAGCGCCTGTCTTGATGATTAGAAGAATTGAATGAGGGTGATGAAATACCATGGATATAATAGGTTTTTTTGGAAGGGGAGGTGATGGTTTAAATTTGGCTCAATGGAGGAAGGAGATATTTTAAATGCACACAACATGGTTGATGTTCAATCAATGTTGTAATATAGGACAGAATTGAACTAATGTTCATAGAGGTGTTTATCTGATTCACATTTTTGCTAAAATGTTGTGTTGGTAGCAAAGCCTTCCTTGGTCACACAGTCTAAACTTGTAATATTCATGACACGCTTCCTTGACACTTTTGTCCAACATGTCCTAAACAGCCCAAATCACTTCTACTCGGATTTTTCCTTGAAGAATTATCTCTATATGTGTACTTTCTATCATGTGTTTCTACCAGAAAGTAAGCCCAATAATGGAATTGGTTTTATCTGCCTTGCTCACTTCTGAAACACCAGAACCTGGAGCAATGCCTGCTACTTACCTAGTAGAAACATAGTGAATGTGTTAAATGAATGAAGGGAAATCAGAGGGGAAAGAGTCAGGGCTGCAGAAATATTGGTCCAGCATATATCTCAAGATAAAGATCGAGGGGCCGGCGCTGTGGCACAGAGGGTTAATGCCCTGGCCTGAAGCGCCGGCATCCCTTATGGGTGCCGGTTCTAGTCCTGGCTGCTCCTTTTCCAATCCAGCTCTCTGCTATGGCCTGGGAAAGCAGTAGAAGATGGCCCATAGTCCTTGGGCCCCTCCCCCCACGTGGGAGACCTGGAAGAAGCTCCTGGCTTTGGATCGGCACAGTTCTGGCTGTTGCGGCCATCTGGGAACCAGAGAGGAAGACCTCTCTCTCTCTGCCTCTCCTCTCTCTGTGTAACTCTGACTTTCAAATAAATAAATAAATCTTAAAAAAAAAAAGATAAAGATTGAAAGCTCAAAACTAAATAAATGCATTGCAATTGAGTGCTGGTTTCACAAAGACAACATTATTGAGTATCAAGGTGTCTTGTAAACATTTATGCACATTTTGGCATTTAACCCTTATGAACATCTCATGGGTAGGCAATGTTTGTTATCTCACTAGTTTACAGACAGACGAGATGAGGTTCAGAGAAATTAGATAGCTCAGCCAAGTTCAAAAAGTTAAGGTACTGGGCCCTTATGGAAAAGACCAGATTAAGCTCCTGTATAGAACTGTTAGAGATTTTGTCTAATGGATGCAATTTTAAATGGTGTTCTCCCATGTTACATGGTTTTCAAGGGAAATGATTCAGAGTCTCTTTTTCTTCAGGCTTTGTAAAAGGTAGAAAGAGCTACTTCTTCACAATGAAAATGACCACACATTCAGCAGACCAAGCCTGAGTGTGGCGCATTAATTGTGAAAAATGTATCATACTAATACGAGATGTTAATAAATGATGCTTAGTGTGGGATATATGGACCTCTGTACTGTCTCACAATTTTTGTTTTGTAAATTCAAAACTACTCTGAAATTAAAAAGTTAAAAAACAAAAATAAAACACTCAGCCTAAGTATGATTTTCCTCTTTTAAGAAAAAGCAGGTTATTAGTTAAGATAAAGTTTTGGCTTTGCGACATGTTTTCATATTTCACTCATTGCGTGCATGAGATGAAAAAACAAGATGAAAACAATGATTTTATTAGGTATTCAATTAAAATATCATAATTTCTCCATTGGTTTGTATGAATCATAGAAAGGAATTTTAATAAGAATGTGTTATTATATGGAGGAAAAGACAGACATGTTTCGCCTTAGGCAGACCATTTAACTTGTCTCTGCTTTACACATACAAACTATGATCTCCAGGGACCCAACCAGCCAGATTCAACATGTGATAGGTATTTGATAGGCAATTTAGTGGGGCAGCAAAGAGTCTGGGCTCTGGAACTACACTGTCTATGCTCAGTTCCTGGCCCCCTTGAGCTTATTGGTCATAAGGCATGGTGTAAGCCACCTTGTAATGCTTTCAGCTTCAGTTTCCTCATAAGCAAAGTCAGGACAGTAATACTTGTAGGGTCTGCTTTTACAACAATTTTTACAGACATATAAAATTAGAACATATTTATGGGATACTCTGATATTTTTTTACATGTACACATTATATAATCATCAAGCAACACCCCCCTACCTTAATCTCTCCTTACTTTGCTCCACAGATTCTGGTAACCACTATTATATTTTTAACTTCTATGACATGATGGCATCTCCTGTGTGTGGGGAGCAACTGAGACTAGACTAAGTTACTGGAATTAAGACTTATTCTATGCATCTGCTCTCCCACAATATGGCGCTGAGAGAAAGAGACCAAACAACTTCTACGCAGCTGCCTCTCGCCAATTTGACTGATGAGCTGCAGGAGCTGATCCTGCTCCTGATTGGAGGAGAGCAGCGTGCTCGGCGTGTGGGTAGCAGAGTTGGGATTGGTGGAAGAGGACTATAAAGGAGGAGAGAGACAACATGCACCAAGGAACATCCGGATAACATCTGAGCAGCCCCCGAGAGAGCCGGCCGGCGGTGTGCCGCTCCCCCGCGGAAGTGGGGAAAGTGGCAGGGGGAGCAGCCCCTCCACGGAGGTGGAGGGGTCAGCAGCCAACCCGGGAAGGACCAGCAGCAAACCCGGGAAGGGCTGAGTAGACAAAAGAACAGTGCAAGTTCCTGTGTCGTTCCTCCGCGAAGAGGGGGAGCGACACTGTGTTTTTGACTCCACATATAAGTGAAATCATGTGATAGTTGTCTTTCTGTGCTGGTCTTATTTTGCTTAAGATAATGACTTCCAGCTCCACTTGTGTTGTTGCAAAAGATTTCATCCTTTTTGTGGCTGAATCCTATTTCATTCTATGGACTACCTTTTATCTATTCATTGGCGGATAAGCATGGACATTATTTTCATTCAGTGGCTGTTGTGAATAGGGCTACAATAAACATGGGGATGCAGATGTCTCTCTTCAACAGATTTTTTTTTTCTCAGATACATACCCAGCAGTGGGACTGCTGGATCATACGGTAGATACATTTTTGGCTTTTTGAGGAACCTCCATACTGTTTTCCACAATGGCTGTACTAATTTGCATCCCCACCAGCAATGTGCAAGGGTTCCTTTCTCTCCATAAGCTCATCAACACTTGCTATCTTTTGTCTTTTTGATAATAACCAATCTTACTGAAGTGATATGTAGCTTTCATTTGCATTTCTTTGATGATTATTGATGTTAAGTATTTTTTTCATATACCTGTTGGCCATTTGTATGTCCTTCATTGAGAAAAGTTTATTTATATATACTGGTCATTTTTAATTGGATTGATTGTGTTTTTTTGTTAGTTCCTTTGGTGTTCAGGATACTATCCCTCCTCAGATGTATGTTTTGCAAATATTTTCTCTCATCCTGTAGGTTGTCTCTTCACTCTGTTAATTGTTTCCTTTATTGTGCAAAAGCTCTTTAATTTGATGAAATCCCATCTGTCTATTTTTGGTTCTACTTCTGACTTTTGGGGCCTCACATACAAAATCCTCATCCATTCTAATGTTTTGAAGTGTTTTCCCTATATTTTCTTCCAATACTTTCAAAGTTTCAGGTCTCACATGTAGGTCTTTTATCCATTTTGAGTTGAGTTCCATACATGATGAGACATAAGGGTCTAGTTTCGCTCTTTTGCATGTGGTTATCCAATTTCCCCAGCACTATATATTGAGTATCATTTTTCCAATGCATGTTCTTAGCACCTGTGTCAGTGCTTAATTGGATGTAGATGTGTGGGCTTACTTCTGCCAACATCATGCTGTTTTAGTTATGGTAGCTTGGTGGTATTTTTGAAAGTCAGATAGTGCCACCTGCTTTATTCCTTTCACTAAGGAGTGCATTGACAAGGGTCTTTTGTAGTTTCATACAAATTTTAGAATTGCTTTTTCTAGGTTTTCTAAAATGTCATTGGGCTGGAGATTGTGGTGACTTTGTGAATCACTTTAGGTTGTATGCATATTTTAATGATATGTATTCTTCTAATCCATGAACATATATGTCTTTCCATCTCCTTTGTACTTTTTCAATTTCTTTGGTTAATGATTTAATGTTTTCATTGTAGAGATCTTTCAACTTTTGCGCTAAGTTTATTCCCAGGTATTTATGGTTTTATTTCGAAGCTATTGGAAATCAGATTAGTTTTTGATTTCCTTTTCAGACAGTTCACTACTGGTGTATCACAACACTACTGATTTTTTTTTTAATTTTTAAATTTTAATTTAATTAGTTTTAACAGTTTCAAGGGTATTGTAGATATAATTCTCAAATCATAACTATATTCTCTTCCTTTCTCCCTCCATCCTCCTATCTCAACACTGCTGGTTTTGTATCCTATAGCTTTGCTGAATTTATATACTACTTCTAACGGTTTTTTGGTGGAGTCTTTGGGGTTTTCAGAATATAAGATTATATGATCTGCAAAGAGTGACAATTTTATTACTTCCTTTCCAATTTGAATGTCTATATTTCTTTGTCTTGCCTACTTGCTCTATCTAGGACTTCCAGAACTATGTTGAATAAAAGTGGTGAAAGTGGGCACCCTTGTCTTGTTTTTGATGTTAGAGTGAAAGCCTTCAACTTTTGATTTTCAATATCATTTTAGCTGTTGGCTATTAGATACAGCCTTTATTATGCTGAGGTATGTTCTTTCTATACCTAATTTGATCAGAGTTTTTATTGTGAGGGGATGTTGAATTTTGTCAAATGCATTTTCTGCATCTGTTGAGATGACTATATGATTTTTCTTTGGTTATCTCTCTCTCTCTCTCTCTCTCTCTCTCTATTTTTTTTTTACCTGCAGAGAGGACAGTGAGAGAGAGAAAGAGACAAAGAGAAACGTCTTCCTTTTCCATTGGTTCACCCCTCAATGGCCGCTGCGGCTGGCGCGCTGCGGCTGGTGCACCGCGTTGATCCGAAGCCAGGAGCCAGGTGCTTCTCCTGGTCTCCCATGCCAGTGCAGGGCTGAAGCACTTGGGCCATCCTCCACTGTACTCTCAGGCCACAGCAGAGAGCTGGCCTGGAAGAGGGGCAACCGGGACAGAATCTAGCGCTCTTACTGGGACTAGAACCTGGGGTGCCAGCGCTGCAGGTGGAGGATTAGCCTATTGAGCCGTGGTACCAGCCTGGTTATCTCTTGATTTTGTGTATTACATTTATAGATTTGCATATTTTGAACCACACTGCAACCCTGGAGTGAATCACTTTCTTAAAATATACACTTAGGTAATTAACATTTTTTTATGTATTTAAATTACACTTGGAAGGCAGAGAGAGAGAGAGATTATCCATTTATCCATTTACTGGTTCACTCCCAAATGCCTGCAAAAGTTGTTGCTAGGCCAGGATGAAACATGGAGCTTGGAACTCTTTCCAGATATCCCATGTGGGTTGCAGAGACCCAGCCACGTGAGCCATCATTCGCTGCCTTCTAGGGTGTACATTAGCAGGAAGCTGGACTGGAAGCAGAGTAACCAGGAGAGGGATCAGGCACTCTAAAATGGTAGGTAGGCCTCACGAGCTGCGACTTAACTTCCTGTCCACACTCCCACCCTGATAGAGTCCTTTCGAGAGGTAAACAAAACCATCTTTGTAACATGAACAATTATTTACTTTATATTATAGTTATTTATATTATAGATTTTTCTTTTACAACAGCAAGATGACTTTGCTTAGAATTCAGGGCTGTGTATTTCTTGGTTTAACTTCTTTTATATATTTATATTGAAGTCAAAGAACTAATTTCATTTCTACAATCCCAAACAATTATTTTTATTGTTTTCACCCCTCTATACCTACACCCCCAGTAGGGTAAATGCTAATATTCAAAGCCAATTTAAATAGCTTTTTTGGGGAACTTGTAAAGAATTTCCATGATGAGATAAAATATCATAATATGATTTACTAATAATGAAAAAACTAATTACATCCTTGAAATCAGTCTGAACGATGTTATTAATATACAGACAAAAAGAGAAATACTTTTTTTTTTTTTTTTTTTTTGGACAGGCAGAGTGGATAGAGAGAGAGACAGAGAGAAAGGTCTTCCTTTTTGCCGTTGGTTCCCCCTCCAATGGCCGCCACGGCCGGTGCGCTGCAGCCAGCGCATCGCGCTGACCCAAAGGCAGGAGCCAGGTACTTATCCTGGTCTCCCGTGGGGTGCAGGGCCCAAGGACTTGGGCCATCCTCCACTGCAGTCCCGGGCCACAGCAGAGAGCTGGCCTGGAAGAGGGGCAACCGGGACAGAATCCGGTGCCCCAACCGGGACTAGAACCCGGTGTGCCAGCGCTGCAAGGCGGAGGATTAGCCTAGTGAGCCGCGGCGCCAGCCCGAGAAATACTTTTGATATACAATGTTTAGATAAGAAATTCAAAGAAAACTAATGCTAATGATAATGGTTATTGTATATCTTCCTAGGAACCTCACATAATAGATGTGCAGATTCTTAACTGGAGCAGAACACAGGACTCAGGAAGGTGAAGCAATTTGTCTATGGATATACAGTAATAAATGGCAGCATCAAAATTTTCAATGTGGTAAACTGACTTCAGCACCTCAAGTCTTAAGTAAGCTGCTTTTAGCATTAGCGCCCTTTGTTTCAGTTTGCATTCTGTGTTGTCACAATGCCTGTGCTCTCTAATGAACCATGCTCCTCTGTTAGATTGAAACATCCATGCATCTCTCTGTTCAGCCCTCCATCCATCCTTCCTTCACCTCCACCTATCCATTTTGCACCCATTCAAGCCAATTTCTCCTAGGAAAGAAGACCAGCAGAACCTGAGCTTTTGGTTCATGGCCACTGAATACAATAAGGTAGATTCGTTAGATTTGAACTTTGATATTGTTGGGTCACTACACACCTACGATTTATTTGCAGCTCAGTAACAAACTGAGCATCTCCCCTGGCAGAGTCTTTTTCTTAGGCAGTGAGAACTCTTTTCCCATGAAATAAACTTCCTTAGTTGTACGAGATTGTACCATTTTCTTTTTTTTTAAATGGAAAATTCTTTTTAAAAAATCATAGTTTTCAGAACCGCATTCAACCCAGTGGTAAGGATGCTCCCAACTCTAGCTTCCTGCTAATGCTGACCTGAGAGGCAACAGTGACGGCTCAAGTAATTGGGTCACTGGCACCCAATGGGAAATCTGCAGAGTTTCCAGCTCCTTGCTGTATCCCCAGTCCAGCTCTGCCTGCTGTGGACACTTTGGGGGTGAGCCAGCATATGAGAGTACTCTTCTCTCCCTCTCTGCCTCTAAAATAAATAAAAAATACTAAAAACATTACTTATTTTGAATTTCAAAATTAAGTAAAAGCTAATGAGTGTATTTTTAAATATCACAATGAATCTTAGAATTCCCATTCAAATATAAAAGACACTAGTTCAATATGTTGTACATTTGTACAATTGAATATTATGTAATCAAAGGGATGACAATGTAGATTTATGTTAACATAAAAAAATTTCTAATATGTAGTCTTGGGTGAAATAAAAGTAAGTTTAAAAACTTAAAAAATCCACTACTATTTCAAATACAGTTTTAAATGTAATTTTTAAAATTTAGGATTAGATTACTACATGTGTCCAAATTAAGCTTAAAAAAGATGTTCAATTCCTTTCCTTTCTACCCTCCTTATCACCCCCTCCATGGGCAAATAAATTCACTAATATATTGCACATTGTAGGAACAAAAATGGATTTACCTCTTTTTGTTCTCTTTTCTTTTTACTAATCTCCACATTGGTTGGCCCCATATGGAAAATCAATTTCTGCTTTATTCTTGTAAGCTTGGTTTTATCCTCCTAAAAATATCCTTCTTTCAGAACCCAATCAAGCATTTTGTTCTCTCCTGCTTACAAGTTGTTGTCCTACTTTATGCTTTGGTTGTGATTACCTCTGGTTCTTTCTCTTCCCTTGTCAAAGGCCTCGTGGCTCTGGGGATCTGGAAGCATCACTCAGTGTCCTTTCACTGCTCTGATCCTAAGACAAGTCAACCTAACTCATGCGAGCTGTGATAAGGAGGAGGTGAGAGTGACATAGGCAGCTAGTCAGAGGGCTTCTTGTGCCTTCCTCAAGGGTGTGGCTTGTATTATTTTTTACTTTGGAGACATGGATGAGCAGGTCAACACACAGCAGCTTCTAGAATCCCTCCACCGGCTTACAAGGTGTTTAGAGACAAGCATGCTGGAGAACTGGTCAGTATCATTAAAAAACTTTACATCTCTTATTTGTTTAATGACTCTCAGTCTCTCTGCTGTTCTCTGTTCTCAAGAGTCAACCTCACTCTACATTTGCCCTTTTACCCTCAAAATTGATGTTGGCTTCAGGAGTCAGGATAAGAGGCTCTGTGGCAGCAGTAACACACCCAACACCTCAGGGGCTTTATACAACAAAGGGCTATTTCTGGTTAAGGATGAAGAAACAACCACTTACTAGTGGTTACAACTGGTGCACTGTTACTGCACCAGAACAAAGAAAGAGTTCTATATTGGCAATGCATGGGTTGTAGTCCTGGTCTAGACAGTTGAGCGTCCTTAACCTCAAAGAAGCCAGAAAATAGAATCCTATGCCAGAGTCCTATTTACCTTGCTTTGGAGATGCGGAACCAGGAAACTTCAATGATCAACAGAGCAATAATTTCACTACATATTTAAATTATTTTTTACTTAATTGAAGGAAGAAAGTGATAGTGAGTTTGAGAGAGAATTCCCATATTGCAGTTCACCCCTCAAATGCCCACAACAGCCAGGGCTAGGGTGGGCCAAATTCAGGAGTTGAGAACTCAATCCAGGTCAAGCTTGTGGGTGGTATGGATCCACTAACTTGAGCTACCTGCCAGGGTGTGGATTAGCGGGAAGCTAGAGTCAGGAGCCAGAGCCAAAAGTTGAACCCAGACACTGAGAAATGGAACATGGGTATCTTAATATCTAGACTAAATGCTCCATAGTCTCTTCTAATTAAACAAATAGAGACAGCAACTCATTAAGTAAGCTATGTTTAAGTAAGTTTTTTCTTTAGTTTATTTCTATTTTCTTATTTCTTAATGAAAGCTGACTTTTTTTCTATTTCCTATTACTTTTGCTTTCTTTACAAATTTCAATATTTTCAGTAAACATTTTGTGTCATTTTACTCAGCAGTCCAACTTTTTGCTACCTCAGTGACTATTCTCATCTCTCAGCTCCAAATCCATTTCTTTATTTCATTTCTCTGAACTCCTACAGTTCTTTTTGTCTGCTATCATACAACTTAACCTTTAATTATTTGCCTGCTGGGCATCCCACTTGGTTCTACCTTTTATCAGTTGAATCAGGACATAATTTTCTCTCACCATCTCCCTTCCCTTTTCCAAATTGACTCTACCTCCTGATCCCAGATTTCTAAAGTTTTTCGATTATTCATTCCAGGGCTCAGCTGCAAAGCTTTCATTTTTCTTGGACTCTTTTCCTAATCTCTTTCATCCATAATTGTACAGTTACCAAACATCTTCCAATGAACCCAATGTGCAAGCATGGGATCTACTAACATAATGAAAATGAAAGTATATTGCAGACTCCAAATAAAAGGGTATATTGCTTTCTATTCCTTCAATTATTTTTGTCTACTCATTGCTTTTCTCATCATTTATTTATTCATGAACTTACTTGGAACCTAAGTGGGAACTATGCTTATTACTTAAGAAGCCACAAATTAAATATGTCTACTCAGTAGGAAGATACATTGTAATCAAGGTGCTGACATATCCATGCTTCCAGGTAACTAGGTACAGTTGTGAGGGAGGGGGCAATGGCAATTGCTGCAATGGTCTGGTAGAGCTTCAGGACACAGTGAGAGTACAGATAGTGGAGAAAATTAAATCTTACCACTCCCACAATAAACCAGCAAGAGGTTTCTCAGTGTACCTAGAATAAAACTGAATCTCTTCATGAAGGCCTAGAAGAACCCTCATAGCCAGATCTCTTTTAAACTTTATCTAAGACCTTTTTTCTTATTTTCTGGGCTCTAGACACATTGACCTTCTGTCGAACAGTTCCTTTAGTACATCAGGTTTATGCCCATTCTTGTGTCTTTGGACAGAAAGGTCTCTTTGCTCAAAGTACTGCCTCTACAGGTCTTTGCATGGCTGACTCTCGCCGTTCAGCTCACCTGGTGACCCTCAGAGAATTTACTGCACACGGTTCTACGTAGCATTGCCCTCTGCCAGGATGCCATTTGTCAGAACTCGGTTTTCCTTTTTGAAATATTTATTATTGGAAAGTATCTGGCTTGTTTTTTTCTTTCTCCATTCATTGCCCATTCCCAGTATCTCCCCTTCTCAGGATGCAGATTCCAAAAAGTTGAGAACCTTGTCTGTGCTATACACTGTATCGCCAGGGCTCAGACAGAGCACAATCCACCGAGTGCACCAAATGTGTATGCCTTGACACGACAGGGCTGCTCTGATCCTAGCATCTCTTTGAGGGACCATTACCAAACTTCACTGCTGAGCTCTTTCTCTTTCATACTGCTTTCACTACGTAGTGGATTTTCTAGCCAGTGGGAGGTGTATAGAAGGGCAGTAGTTGAGAAAATCTCCCAAGTAGGATCTTTTCTTCAGCTTTGCTTTCTATAAACTTAATGTAAAGAAGTTCAGTGATTGAGAAAAGGCAAGCCCACGAAATGGAAATGATCTGGATCCCTTCAAGGCCATGTGTCAAGATGCATGATTAGGAACATCTGGTCCTGAACTGTGATGAGAGTAAGAATTTGGCAGGCAGCTCTATCATTTATTGATACTTACCCTAACTAATACACTTGATAACTGAGTCTTCCATCATCTGACTACACATCCTTTCCTAAATCTTTAGGGACTACACATTCTCAGGCGTAATATTCCTTTTTTCTAAAGGAGCATTTCCCTGTCTTAATTCTATTTGACAGTGAAGGGACATGGGTCTCAGAATTAGAAAAAGCTGAGGTTGAACTCAAGTTCCTCCTCAGCCTAGCGACACATGTTTGGCATGTTACGCAGCTCTCCAAATTCTGGCTTTCTCCTTTGTATAAATGGAGGGAAGGCATACCTAACTCAATCCTCTGTTGTGAAAAATTATATAAGGTGAAAATGACTCAGTGTGCATAGTTAATGAATTTCTTTGTTTCCCCAAGAAACTTCTTTCCTTCTCCACATTTGTAACTTCTCTAAGCATTGTAAATTCTCTGCCATGTCCCAGGTTTTCTGGATCACAACTGGCAAAGATGTGTACAAAAGAGGTGGGAGGATGATCTCAGGTTCAACTTTTACCTTTGACCCTTAAGAACAAGGTAAATTTAAACAAGTCAATAAACACCTTCGTGTTTATTGGTCATCATATTTTCTTTTAATAATTATTTTCTAAAATGTATTTAATTTGTATTTATCTGAATGAGAGCAACAGAGGGATTGGAGAGAGAGAGAGAGAATGAGAGGGAACACTCTCATCCACTGGTTCACTCCCCAAATGCCTGCAACAGTGGGGGTTGGGCCAGGCTGAAATCAGGAGTTCAGAACTCAACCTTGGTCTACCTTGTGTGTGACAAGGGCCCAAGTACCTGAGCCACCACCTGCTACTTCCCAGTGTCCGTATCAGTAGGAAACTGCAATTGGAAGGGGAGCAGGGAGTCCAGTCCATGCATTCCAGTAAGGGATACAGATATCCCAAGCAGTGTCTGAACTGCTGTGTCAAACAATTCCCCAGGCCGGTGCTGCGGCTCACTAGGCTAATCCTCCACCTGCGGCACCAGTACCCCGGGGTTCTAGTCCCAGCTGGGGCACTGGATTCTGTCCCGGTTGCCCCTCTTCCAGTCCAGCTCTCTGCTGTGGCCCTGGAAGGCAGTGGAGGATGGCCCAAGTGTTTGGGCCCTGCACCCCATGGGAGACCAGGAGGAAGCACCTGGCTCCTGGCTTCAGATTGGCGCAGTGTGCGGGCCTTAGTGGCCATTTGGGTGGTGAACCAACGGGAGGAAGACCTTTCTCTCTGTCTCTCTCTCTCTCTCTCAATGTCTAACTTTGTCTGAAAAAAAAACACACACACACACACACAAACAAACAAACAAACAAAAAAACCAAAAAAACCAACAAAACTCCCCAAAAAGTCCATCATTAAAGCTGGCCAGTAACAGTCCATAAATTGTGTTCTTCTGAAGTTTCGATGAGTTAGTAAATGCAAAGTCCTTAGAAGAGTACACAAAGTAATGACTCAATAAGCTTAGTTATTTAAAAATTATTTTTGAGCCGGCGCCATGGCTCACTAGGCTAATCCTCCGCCTAGCGGCGCCGGCACACCAGATTCTAGTCCCGGTTGGGGCGCAGGATTCTGTCCCGGTTGCCCCTCTTCCAGGCCAGCTCTCTGCTGTGGCCAGGGAGTGCAGTGGAGGATGGCCCAGGTGCTTGGGCCCTGCACCCCATGGGAGACCAGGAAAAGCACCTGGCTCCTGGCTCCTGCCATTGGATCAGCGCAGTGCGCTGGCCGCAGCGCGCCGGGCAAGGTGGCCATTGGAGGGTGAACCAACGGCAAAAGGAAGACCTTTCTCTTTGTCTCTCTCTCTCACTGTCCACTCTGCCTGTCAAAAAAAAATAAAAAAAATAAAAAATAAAAATTACTTTTGAGGCAGACTTTGTGGTACAGTGGAGTAAGCAGTCACTTGGGATGACTGTATATCATAGCAGAGTGCCTGGGATTGAGTCCTGCCTTTGTTTCCAAGCCAGCTCTCTGCTAATGCTCACCTTGGGAAACAGTGGATGATGGTTCAAACGCTTGGGCCCCTGTCACCCAATGGAAGACCCAGATTGAATTTTGGGCTCCTGGCTTCACCCTGGCTCAGCTCTGGCAGTTGCAGGCATTTGGGGGTGAAGCAACTGATGGAACATCTCTCTGGCCCTCTCTTTCTGTGTTACTCTGCCTTTCAAATAAATACAATAAACAAACTTTAAAAAAGTTCTTGTTTAAAAATGTTCTTGATTTCCTAAAAAATAAAAGCATCCCATATTAAAAATGGATTCTTTTAAACTTTTCTTTTTTTTTTTTTTTTTTTTTTTTTTTTTTTTTAGCATTTAAACAAAGATTTAATTATCAGTTAAGAGAGATGACAGGCCGGTGCCGCGGTTCACTAGGCTAATCCTCCGCCTAGCGGTGCCGGCACACCGAGTTCTAGTCCCGGTCGGGGCGCCGGATTCTGTCCCGGTTGCCCCTCTTCCAGGCCAGCTCTCTGCTGTGGCCCGGGATTGCAGTGGAGGATGGCCCAAGTGCTTGGGCCCTGCACCCCATGGGAGATCAGGAGAAGTACCTGGCTCCTGCCTTTGGATCAGCGCGGTGCGCCAGCCGCAGCACGCCAGCTGCGGCGGCCATTGGAGGGTGAACCAACGGCAAAGGAAGACCTTTCTTTTTTTTTTTTTTTTTTTTTTTTAATCTTTTATTTAATGAATATAAATTTCCAAAGTACGACTCATGTGTTACAATGGCTTCCCCCCCATACTGTCCCTCCCACCCACAACCCTCCCCTTTCCCACTCCCTCTCCCCTTCCATTCACATCAAGATTCATTTTCGATTATCTTAATATACAGAAGATCAGCTTAGTATACCTTAAGTAAGTATTTCAACAGTTTGCTCCCACACAGAAACATAAAGTAAAAAATAATAGATGATTTGGATTCTTTTAAACTTTTCAAAGATAACTATTCCCGTTTATGTGGGCGTTGCCCCTCTATACTTGTGCATGTTGTATTATTGTATTTTCTGTTGAAAAGAAAGTTTTCCTGGATAGTAGCTTTGCAAGCTACAGTTTTCATATCCATGGCACTTCACAGCAGTTGTTCTAGCCAATGCTGCTTTTGCAAGTAGCAAAAATAGAATTAAACTAAATTGCATTTTTTTAAAAAGGAAAGCTCTTGGTCCTCACGCACTGCACTGTGTTATCATGTGCAGCTTCATCTCTTCTGGAAAGACTCTGTCCCCACCCACCCCTTCACTTAACACTACAGCAGATTATTTAAATTTAAAACTGTACCTTGGTTTTGGACAAGCAAAAAGTAGGGAAAAACTGTAACAGTGTATAACTGGGTTAACGTTTACAGCAGGCTGATTGTACTAATAAAGAATTCTAAATCTCATCATCAGCATCTAAAAAAATTAGTCAGATATGTCTTATAAATTATTGATTATTTACAATTATATGAATTTAAAAATAAAGAGCAGAATTGATAGCAGCAAATATTATTTGTAAATCTATCTCAAAGACACTTTTGTCATTCTAAACCCATAATCATAATTATTAGGCCCCATATTATTATATATTGCTGTTACTGCCTTGCATATTTTTATCCTAGCCTCTCTTTTGTATTCTTTGTTAAGATGATTTTAAATTATTTTTATTTTTAAGATTAAGCATCCTCATTGACAGCCCAGAAACAGTCCCTGCTGATTTTTTGGACACACACACATCTAAAACAGTTACAAGTGATCTTTCAGTAGGTAGGAAAAAAGAACATGCTCACAGGATCCAGCTGAATTCTTCTGTTCTTTCTAGAAAAATGTGATTTTGCTACCAACCCAGTCCCCAAATCATAAGGAAAGACAGTTTTTCAAAAAGCCGGCAAAACTCAGAAATGGGAATGTACGTATCAAGCAAAAATTATCACCCAACACACTGCAGTTGCAAAACGGGACAGGGAGCCTATTTGCCGTAGATCATTAGAGAAGGATGCTAAGAACTCGGGACCTTAGGATTGAACTACAGTGTTGTGGACAAGTCCAAAAACCAGCTAGCTAAGGAATATCCAGCTTGTTCTGCTTGGAGGTATGTTAATCATAGAGTTGATTAGATGAAAGTTTTCCTATGTTGCACAACTAATTTAACAACATGTCTTTTATTTGTAGTTAATAGTAAGAGTATTTACAAAAAACATTTAAGGAAATGATACTTCATTGTTACAAACTGAATCCTCTAAGTACCAAGTTGTTCATAAATAATTTGGAATAAATCAGAGAATGGTTCAGGAAATACTGTCCTGGGACCATCATGAGACTCCCATGGCACTCTTCCTTACTCCACTATATGAACAAATTACTTACTCCTCAACAACTGGTTCATTTGGTTATCTGTACATAGGAATTGCTATTGTACAAACTCATATTTTAGATGTTCTGCCTAATCTCTGACTGAGCTAACTGGCAATTCAGAAGAGACTAAGGAATGCATTATCTCTTCTTGCTTTCATTCTGTGCTGAGTCACATAACCACGACAATGATATATATCTGTATTCGGGGCTTACAGAGAAAGATCTCTGTAGAGTTAAAATTTTACTACTTTGGAAGGTTATCATTAACATATTTTATGAATTTCCAATAGATATAATTTATATTACATCTATATAATGTATATAATCATATAATGTATATGATTTATCAATGAGTTCAAAACTAGTGTCTTTGATTCCATTCAAAACCTTACTGAATGCAAATAAGGTCTAGTGGAGTTCAGAACTGGCAGAAATATGCCTTGAGAGACCAGCTGCTTTTTCTAATTATACCATACACATTGTTCCTCTTCTTCCTTACCTTGAATGCCAGAGTGTTTTTGATTGATTGTCATGGCTTCCTTCAGTCTTGCTTTTTTTTTTCCTGAAAATTATTTTTTTTACCTTACCATTCACCCTCTTCCTTCTACTCAACATTCTTTTATTATCCAACTCTTGAATTTTCCTCTTAAAGATAAGTAGCTTCATTGTATGTTTACCTTTTGCCATAGCTGCTTGAACTCCTTTGAAGAGCTTGTTTTCTGTGCTTTCTGAAGAGATGACTAGCTGATATGAAAAACTTACTTCTTCTAATGTGTGAGGGTGAAAATACATGTGGGAAGTGCTACCTCTGGATACAATAGATCATCTTCTCTAATTTAAAAATGACTTGGTAGGAATTTTAGACCAAAAGGAAAAAGGAGCAAGACCACTAGGGAGGCTTTTGGGAGAGTTCTATAAAAGCTCACAGTAGTTCTGTTTCTATTGTTGATGATGTTTTAGTTCAAAGAAACTGAAATCATATGCACCAACATCCCCATTTCCCATATTTTACCTGTGAGAAAATGGAGTCTCGGTCTGGCATAAGAATAGATGCATAGATCTTTGAAACAGAATGAGACTACAGGATAAACTCTTGTATAGGGGGCTAATGGATTTCAACAAGAGTGCCAAGAATATCCAATGAAGTATGAAAGCTTTTCAACACATGGTATAGAAAAATTACACTCATGTGTGAAAAATGAATTTTGGCTATTTATCACTAAATCAATATAGAGCCCAGACCTAAACACAGAACTAAAACCATTATGACCTAAGTAGAAAATATAGGAGGAAATCTTTGTGACCTTTGTTAAACAAACTCTTCTTTTGTGTTTATCTTCTTTTATGTTTAAAAGATATCATCAACAGTGAGAAGGCAACTCCACAGAATGCAGGAATTATTTGCAAATCATATATCTGATAAGGGACTTCTAGAAATTATGCAAAAAACACTCAATAATATGTTGACAAGTAACTCAATTTAAAAAATGCACAAAGAATTTGAATAGAAATTTCTCCAAAGAAGATATAAAATGTCCAGTATGTGTATAAAAAGAGAATCAACAACATTAGTCACTTGGGAGACATAAATCAAAACCACAATCAGATACGGCTTCATACCCAGCAGGATCATAATAATCCAAAAAAATAGATAACAAGCATTGCCAAGGATATAGAGAAAGTTTGATTCTTATATACTGCTGATGAGAATATAAGTGGATGTCTACTTTAGAAAATAGTCTAGCAGTTCCTCAAAAAGTTAAACATAGAGTTACCTTATGATCCATTACTGATTCCTAGTTATATATCCAAGAAAACAGAAAACATATGTCCACCAAAAAACTCTTGTGCACAAATGTTCATAGCAACATTATTCATCATAGTTAAAAATTAGAAACAACCCAAATGTTCATTAGTTGATGAAAGGGTAATCTATCTATGGTATATACATTCATTGGAATATGTTTTAATGAATCAAATGAATGAAGTACCAACACATGCTCCAATATGGATGGCACCATTTTAAGTGAACAAAGCCAGTCACAAAGACTATGCTTCAAATTATTTCACTTATATGAAATGTCCAGTACAGGCAAATCTATAGAGAAAGAAAGTAGTTTAGTCATTGTCTGACACTGTGGAGGGAAACTTTAGGGGAAAGACAGAGGGCTGCTAATGTTTATAAGTATTTTTAAGGTTTTAAAAGTAATTAATTAATTTAAAAGGCAGCCTGACAGAAAGACTCATACACTCCTTTTATTGTTTCTCTCTACACATGCTCACAATAGCCATGGCTAGGCCAGATCAAAGCCAGGAGCCAGGAACTCCATTCAGGTCTCCTAAATGGGTAGCAGGAACCCAAGTACTTGGGCCACCACCTGCTACCTACCAGGAACACTAGCAGGGAGCAAGACTGGAAATGAAGGCAATATTCAATCTGAGGAACTCTCTTATGGGATGCAGGTATCCCAAGTGGCAGCTTCATCTGCTGTACCACAATGTCTGGCCCACAAGTTCCTTTTTGGAAAGGTGAAGACTCAAGATAATGTCCACAGCTGTAAAATTTTGTGAAAATACTAAAGCCCACTGAATTGTACACTTTGAGTGGATTGTATATATATATATCACACAATATAGCTACAGGTATATTCATCTATATTTCATATATAAAATACATTTATATATTATATACTTCACACATATAACATATGTAAATTTTCTCTCCTATGTATATGAAAGAAAACAGATAACAAGAGAAATGATGTGGTTTTACCTATAGTGAGATCTCATTTCTTTGAACCCCTCATCCAGTGATCCACTATGTCATAGAAACTCTATCTCTCTTAAATTTTTATTTATGTGAAAGGTAGACAGATAGAAGACGGAGAGAGAGAGGAAGAGAGATGGAGAAAGAAAGAAAGAAAGAAAGAAAGAAAGAAAGACAGACAAGGAAGGAAGGAAGGAAGGAAGGAAGGGATATTAAGAGATTCCTCCTACTGGTTCATTCCCTAAATGCCCAATCAGCACTGGTCCAGACAGAAGTCAGGAGCCCAAGACTTATCCAGGATCTCTCAGATGATTGACCAGGATCCAAGAACTTGGGTCATTATCTGCTGCTTCCCCACATGCATGTTAGCAGGAAGCTATAATTGGAAGCAGAAATGGGACTCACCAGACACTCATATGGGATGTAGGCATCCCAAGTGCATCTTAATCTCTGTGTTAAATGCCTACTCCTCTTAAAATTTCTCTTTGGTAGCTTGATGAGTTAATGGTTTAGATCACTCAGACTCTTCCTGTTTATTACATATTGACCATTTTTAACCTCTAACCATACAGGGGCTTTATGTATTCACTGGTCAAATGAGGAATACAGCATTGTCCTAGCTACCTCCTTTCAAAAGAGAGGAGAATGTTGTCTGAAAAGAATAGAGTTTTCAAACTGCTGACATGCATGCAGCAAAATGAAGATATTTTCCACACAATTGCAAAAATAGCATAACTATGATTTTGGCTATATAACGTAACATATTATATCCTAAAAACACATAGTAGGGCTTGACACAAAATCATCAGATACTGATCGTGATGATTAACTTTATGTGTTACCTTGCCTGGGCCATAGGTACCCAGACATTTGATCAAATGTCCAGATACCTCTGGGTGTGTCTCTAAGGATGCTTCTGGATGAGGCTAGCATTGGTCCCAGAAGTTACCTAAAGAGAGCTGGAAAGTGTCACCCATGAGCAGGTGTGCTACATTCCAAAAGAACTTGAGTTTCTAAATTGTACAGACAGTAATAGGAAGAACATGTGTATGCATGAAAACCATGGGTACAGGATACTGGTGCAAAGAAGAGGACATCAGAGCAAGCCAGGTTTACTCCTGTGGGCTCACTAAGCAGGGATTGCTAATTTAGTAAGATACACTTTCATCTGTGCCATGAGAAACACATTTGTGAGTGGAACCTTGGCTCCCTGGAAGAGCTATGTGATCATTCTTCTTTGAAAGCCAGAACTCACAGTGGAAATTGGGGTAACTGAATTGGGAAAACCAAGAGCAACTGAAGTAATTGGATCCCTGGGTGGTAAGGTCCTAGTGAAGGCCCTGAACTTCCAAAAGTGAGGTGGCCATTGAAAGCTGAGGCAAAAGCAGCAATCAGGATAGTCTGACTCACACAGGCCTAGCTGGTTAGTTGATTATGCTGTTCGTAGAGTTAGGAAGCCTTATAAACCCTTACTTGATTTTTTTTAACTTTTATTTAATGAATATAAATTTCCAAAGTACAGCTTATGGATTACAATGGCTCCCCACCCCATAACTTCCTTCCCACCCGCAACCCTCCCCTTTCCCTCTCCCTCTCCCCTTCCATTCACATCAAGATTCATTTTCAATTCTCTTTATATATAGAAGATCAATTTAGCATATATTAAGTAAAGATTTCAACAGTTTGCACCCACATAGAAACACAAAGTGAAAAATACTGTTTCAGTACTAGTTATAGCATTAAATCACAATGTACAGCACACTAAGGACAGAGATCCTACATGAGGAGTAAGTGCACAATGACTCCTGTTGTTGACTTAACAATTTGACACTCTTGTTTATGGCGTCAGTAATCACCCTAGGCTCTTGTCATGAGCTGCCAAGGCTATGGAAGCCTTTTGAGTTCACCAACTCTGATCATATTTAGACAAGGTCATAGTCAGAGTGGAAGTTCTCTCCTCCCTTCAGAGAAAGGTACCTCCTTCTTTGATGACCCGTTCTTTCCACTGGGATCTCACTCGCAGAGATCTTTCATTTAGGGTTTTGTTTTTTTTTTTTGCCAGAGTGTCTTGGCTTTCCATGCCTGAAATACTCTCATGGGCTTTTCAGCCAGATCCGCATGCCTTAAGGGCTGATTCTGAGGCCAGAGTGCTGTTTAGGACATCTGCCAGTCTATGAGTCTGCTGTGTATCTCACTTCCCATGTTGGATCGTTCTCTCCCTTTTTTATTCTATCAGTTAGTACTTACTTGATTTATATGCACAGAAAAATTCTAGGTTAATAAACAAAAACTTGAACTAAACTATACAGGCAGAGAGTCATATTCTCTCAATCAGCTCTCAGACTTGTGCTGTCCATACAGACTTAACGTGCTTTGAATGAAGGGGAAGGCAAGCTTCCTTGAGGAAAGTCTCCTGTACAGTGTCAGAAGTTTAAACTGTCAATCTTTCTCCTACCTTCCCTAAAGGAAACTACAGAATACCTGTGCATGGGGAATCAGACCTTTGATCTTCCAGAGACTGCTAAATGCTGGCTCTGAAGTGACACTAATTCTCTGGTACACCAAATGTCAGTGTGTTCCTCGGGGCAGAGTTAAGAGCCTATGGAAGTCAGGTGGTCACTAGATTTTTGGCTCAGGTCCACTTCATAGCGAGGCCAAGGGATTCCCATACCCATAATATGTTTTTTTTCCCCAGTTCTGGATGCATAATTAAAATGAACATACTCAACAGCTGCCAATCATGCTTTCCTGACCCATGGAGGGAAGGTTAATATGGAAGGCAAAGCCAAGAAGAAGCTATTATAACTTCCTCTACCAAAGAAAATGTTAAATGAAAAGCAATGCTGAATTCCTTAAGGGGTTGCAGAGAATAATGCTATCTGAATCAAAAGATTCAGGAATGATAATTTCCCGTGATGCTGCCACAGATTCGCCTTGCCTATTTGGTCTGTATAGAAAATAGATGGATGCTGGAGAATGACAGTGGTTGTTACATGTTTTAACCAGTTGATGATTCCAATCACATACTAGGTATGATTTCTACTCCAATCTACACTAGATATGGTCTCACTGCTGGAGCAAATTAACATGTACCCTAGTCCCTGGTATGGAGTGATGGATCTAGAAAATTCTTTTTTCTTCATCCCTGTCAATAAGGACCATCAGCAATACACTTTCACTATACTGGATCGGGGATATACCAACCTTCCAGCTATATCATAATTTAGTTCCCAAAGATCATGATGACTTTTACGTTACAAAATACATCACCCTAGTTCATTATTTTGATGCACTATGCTAGCTGAGACAAATTAGCAAGAAGTAGCAACCATTCTTACTTAACCACCAACAAAGCAGGGATACACCTTTTGGGCTTCTGGAATTTGGAGGCACGTACTCCTACACTTGAGTTTATTACTCTGGCCTATCTGCTGAGTGACCTAAAAAGTTGCTAGTTTTGACTAGACCCTAGGATAAGAATTGGTTTGCAACAGCAGATCTAGGCTGCCATGCAACCTGTTTCACCACTTGGATCATATGAGCCAGTAGATCCAATGATGTGTGAAGTGTCAGTGGTACACGGAGTTGCTGCGTAGAGTACTCATTTGCCTTAATAGGTGAACCACTGAGCAGGCCCTTAAGGTTTTGGAACAAAGCCCTGACATCTTCTCAAGTAACTTACTCTATGAAAAACAGCTCTTGGTCTGCTACTTGTTGTAGAAGAGATCAAATATTGAATACTGAATCATGGACCATCATGAAAGTCATAAAGTTGGGCATGCAAAGCAACACTGAATGGAGGTACTTTATAGGAGACTAACCCTGATGAGGGCCTGAAGGGCAAGAAAGTCATGTGAAGAGAACGCCATGGCCCCATCTGACACAGTACCTTCTCTGTCCCAACCTGTATCCATGGCCTGATGATAAGCTCCTCTACAATCAATAGACAAAGGAAAAGAAGACTTGGGCTTGTTTACAGCTACCACCTGACAGAGAAGAGCTGAGCACTATGGTCCCTTTGCGACATCCCTAAAGGACAATGCTGACGGAGAATCACTCCAGCGGACAAACTTGGAGCAGAGCACCTGACTTTTCACTTTGCTTGGGAGGAAAAATGGCAGTGTTTGTGATTATAGACTAATTCATGGGCTGTGGCCAACAGTTTGGCTGATGGTCAGGGACTTGGAAGGAGCATGGTTGGAAAATTGGTGACAAGGAAAACTGAGAAACAGGTATGTGGATAGGCCTCTCTCGGTGGTCAAAAACCATGAAGACACCTGTGTTCCATGTGAATGCTCACCAAAGATTGACCTCAACAGAGGAAGATTTTAATAATCAAGTTGATAGGATGTTCTGTGGATTGCCGTCTGCCTCTTCAGTCACCTCTGTCTTCACCCTGAGAGTTCGTGAGTAAAATGCTCATTGTGGCAGGGATGGAGGTTATGCATAGGCACATAACCATGGACTTCTACTCACCACAGGCCAACCTTCTACAGCCGCTGCTGAGTTTCCAATATGTCAGCAGCTATGGCTCCATTCCCTGGGGTGATCAGTTAGCCAGCTGTGGCAGGCTGACTAGACTGAACTGCTTTCATCATGAAGGGAGTAGCATTTTGTCCTTATAGAATAGATTCCTACTCTGAATATACTTTCCTCTATGCATACGATGCTTCTCCCAAAATCACCATCTGTGGACTCACAGAATGTCTTACCTACACCCATGAGATTCAACATGACATTGCTTTTGACCAAATATCTCACATCACAGCAAAAGGATTACAGCGATGGGCACAGAGTCACGGAACTCACAAGTCTCACCATGTTATCCATCATCCTGAAGCAGTTGGCTTGCTAGCATGGTGGAAAGAGTTGGTGGAAGAGTCTGGAAGACTCAGTTCCAGTGCCAGCCAAGTGGCAACAGTTTTCCTGGGCTAAGGTTCTCCAGATGGTTGAATGTGCTGTGAATCAGCCTCTAATATATGGTGTTGTTTGTCTTGTAGTCAGGATTTGTTGTTCCAGAAATCAAAGGGTGGAGATAGGAGTGGTACCACCCTCTCTTACCTCTAGTGACACACTAGCAAAAGTTTTTCTTTCTGTCCTTATAACTTCATGCTCTGTTTGCCTGGAGATCTTATTTCAAAAAGAAGGAATTCTTGCACCGAGACACACCAATGATTTCATTGAACTAGAGATTATGATTGCTGCCTGACCACTGTGGTGTCAAAATCAATACTCAGAGAAAGAGAATACTGTGCTGACTTAGTGACTGATCCTGAGCACCAATGGGAAACTGGATTGCTACCTCACAATGGAGGTGAGGAAGAATATGTCTGGAATACAGAAGATCTCTTAGAGACTCTTTTAGTAATGCCATGCCCAATCATTAAGGCCATTCAAATGTTGTGACAATACAATCTAGTCAAAAGTACAAATATCCAGATCCTTCAGGAATGAAGTTTTGGTTCATTCTACCAGGTAAAGAACTGAACTGAGATGCCTGCAGGTCAGAGGAAACACAGTATTAGTAGTGAAAGGGAGTAGTAACAAATATAATCTATGCCCACATATGAGTGAGAGAGCTAAGAAATGTGATTGGTATGAAAATTTTTCTCGTTTTGTTATTAAGACAGAAGTTTGCCATCACCTCTCCAGGCTCTCCAGCTTGTAGACTACAGATCTGGGAACTGTCAGCCTTCCTGATTGCTTGAGACCATGCTTTCTTAGCTTTGACATAGACGTCCTATTGGTCCTGTTTCTCTGGGGAATCCTCACTAGTACACTGATACATACTGATCATTGCAGGGCTTCTTTTTCTTTTTCTTTTCTTCCCCCCACCAACTTTGACTGTCAATGTTTCTGTAAATGCAAACAACTCAACTGCATTTCTTTTTCTCAAATCAAAGTACTTTCTAGGGAAGGAAAATCATAATCAACTTAAACTGCATCCTACAATTAGGTATATTATTATTTCTTTGTCATGATTGATACTTTTATGTTACATTTGAATGTTCTAACATTCTCAATGTAAGTAGATATTTTCAGTACCAAAATGCATCATTGATTTGTGCTAATGTGATGCAATATTATATTTCATTTTTTAGTTTTAGTTTTTTCCAGTTGTTGTGCACTTCTCCCAGATTTATATCTCCTAATATCTACACTTTTATGTCTGTTTGGGGCTCTATATTGCTTTTCTTAGCCTGGATAAAATTATTTTGCTCTGGAAAGCTCATTTTAGAATGAACTTAGAGAACAGAATCAACAACTATGTCAAAGGATTTGAAAAGGCTGCAACAAATAAAAAAGAGCCATAGTAAATAATCTTTAGAAGATCATCTGTCCCAAGTGCATTGTCCTGATTTCTTATGTTTCATTCATAGCTTAGTGAGAAAAGACTGAATGGACTCAATTCTCACTAAATTTACTTTACATTGGAGGGACAGAAGGATCAGATATTCATTTTCATTATCTATTTTCTTTTTTTTACTCTATTAAGCATTGAGACTTTCAGCACTATTGATTTTTTGATCGGGTGTTGCATTTGATTTTTACAGTTTGTTCAGTCATTTATTAGCTATTCTACATCTTGCTTATAGGGAAATGTGTCTGTCACAGTACGATGTGGGCTGCAGAGGACATCTCAATGATTTATTGTTTAGATGAAGAAACACATACAATGTATTACTATTTGGAAGTAAACCACTGAAGACCAGCAACAGTTTCTACCCAATTTAGTGCACCTTTGGGAGGACAGTTTCTCAGTAAACAATGCTTATGCCTCAGAAAGTTATTTATTACGAACACTGTGGATACAGTCAGTGGAAATAGTTTCAGCACACATATCTTTAGTCTTCTGGAGTTAACTAAGAAGAATGCCTAAAGCAGATTTAGAGGGGATATGATTCTTGGTACTTTTTTTTAGATTACAAATGACAAGAGGGTACGTTCAAATTGTTTTTTCTTAAGAGATGGTGCAAAGTTTGAAAGAATAATTAGAGTTTGGGTTCCAGAAATTCTGCATTCCCAACAGTCATCAAATTAGACTACAGGTCATGGAAAAATTTTCAAGAGATGGTTTTGTTGATGTGTAAAAATGTGATTAGGCTTTCACAAAACAGGTACATACTCACGCAAACACACACAGAAGGAAAAAGTATCTCTAAATTTTAAAACAGCTATGTTGGAAGGGATTAGTGCTTTTCCATAGCTTTTATATTTCTATTTTAAAAATTTCTGTGATAACTGTGTATAATTTCTATGATCAGAAAGAAACTAAAAAATAACTCCATTGAAATGTAACCATCAAAAAGGTACATTAGATTAGGAAATAAGAGGCTTTGCGTTGTATTTTTCTATGCCAAACTAAAGGACAGCAGGGTATTGCCCCTGGCATAGGGATTAAAGCCCACTAGCATAAGGAGCATATTGGTTTTTCATTTAATTTGGTGTTTCTTCTTCTTTCTATTTCTCATCTTCCCTAATTTCTATTCTTACAGAAAAAAAATAAACATTTGTATTAAACCCTCCCTTGGCACATAGGCCATCAGCAATTCTCAAGAGTACCAAGGAAAACAGTTACATCCTAATTTGCTTAGCAAGCGGCTTTCTCTGCAGGACTCAGACTCTTCTAGTTTTCCTCTGCTCTGTTTTTGCATGGCCCTTTGAAATATGCTGATGGCGGCACCGCAGCATCAGAGCAAGGGTGAGTGTTAGTTATAATGCCTCTTCTCTACAATCTGTATATGTGCCTTTTTGCTGAACAAGATGATCTCAAAACCATTACTAGCTGCAACATAAAAATGATTCTCATCCCAGTCCATAATCAGGATTATTATTGCCATTGCAAAATAGGCAAATTGAGTCGAAGCAGCTCAATAATATTAAGAAGAAAAAAACAGGCTAAGGGAAGGTATGTCTGTTTTCTACTACCTCAAGGCTGTTAACCCTCCCATATAATTGGGCATACACATAGTCATGATGATATTCTCCATAAATAGCAGTTTTATACCTCTACAAAGACAAGCAAATAAAAACCACAGTGTTCAGGGAAACCACAAGGAATAAAGTGTATATATACACAGACTGGGAAGGAATTTCAAAGGCATCATAGACAATGTGAATATGATAGTGATGGAATCATTACACACATGCATTTAGAGTCTTTGTTTTTGTATCTATTCCATTAAAATATGGAATTATTTACTAAGTGCATAACATTGATTGGGTATAATCAGTAAACATGGGCACCTGCAAAAGATTGTGGAAAATAAGACTAATATGTTTATTTTGTGCAAACATTTTGGGAATCCACACAGTTCTTTTTTTTTTAATTAGACAGTGAGAGAGAGAGAGAGAGAGAGAGAGGTCTTCCTTCCGTTGGTTCACCCCCCCAAATGGCTGCATGGTCTCCCATGTGGGTGCAGGGCCCAAGCACCTGGGCCATCCTTCACTGCCTTCCCGGGCCACAGCAGAGAGCAGGACTGGAAGAGGAACTGGGACTAGAACCCGGCGCCCATATGGGATGTCGGTGCCACAGGCGGAGGATTAACCAAGTGGGCCAAGGAGCCGGTCAACAGACAGTTTTTTCTTGATATGTTTTTCTCTATGAACTTTTTGAAGTCCCTTCATATATGTATATGTCAGTATATACACATAATATACATTTTATACATATACAGACACACACACACTTTATTCTTTAAATGGATGTAAAGATCTTAAGTAGTTATTAAGATCATGGTGTCTGAGGTCAGCCCTGCTAGTTCAAATTACGGTTGTTCTACAGCTTTGTTTCAGAAAATTTTGATTTACCTCTTTGTGCCTCAATTTTCTCTTTTATAAAATGGGGATTATTATGGTTTGGGACTTAATAAGTATGATGTGAGGATTGAATGGCATCAGAAATCTAAACTAAAAAAGAAAGTATCTGACACATAGGGCCACGTTTTTGAAAATTCTGTCATACTTTGACAACAAAATAAGATTTACACTTTCATTTCTGAGACTGGGAATTTACATTGAGACACAAGAACATGGAGTGTGTATCCTCTAGTTCTAGGTATAGGGACTGCTGACTCAGGGAAGACACAAGAACATGGAGTGTGTATCCTCTGGTTCTAGGTATAGGGACTGCTGACTCAGGAAATGTTAGAAACAGAGACTCGGAAAACTGAAGAAATTGAGAGTGAGGGTTTGGTGAGCAAGCACCCAAACTTGGGCAATCTACTGTGACCAAAGTGTAGTGTGTAGTAGGATTTTTTAAAAGCAAGTAAAAAGAAAAACAATGAAGGCAGTTAAGTTAGTGGGAAAAACACAAACTGTACTTCAGAGTTTTGTTTGCATTGTCCTGTCAAGATGTAGTGTCTCATTATCTTGATATAAAATAGAAATTATACAATTTGTGGTCCATTGTCCGAACAAACATTATAAAATAATATAAGGTACACGTTAAAGTTCAGAAGTCTTTATCCCTGCATTTAGTATTCTGTCTCAGATCTAGATTTGTAGCTGTTATCCCCTATTGAAGTTTCATTAATCACTACGCAATAGCTGGCACGGTTGAGGCATCGATACTGAGCCAATTCAAAAGACTCTGTAGAACTTAATCCAATTCCTTTGGAAGCTGCCTAGCATCACAGAGGACCTGAAATTTTGAAGACTATGATTAGTTTCACATTTCAATTTTATTTTTTAACTTTTAGTTTTCTTAAGGCAAAATAGTCTGCTTTTGGGTGTGGGCCAGTTATTGGCTGTTGTTGTTAAAGGCTGCATATCTGAAGTATTACTGTTATAAATTTATTTTCCTTAGTAGCATTTAAAGCTTTTACCTTTGGTGTGCAGTTTAGGTCATAGATATTGCATTTGGCACTGGACATTGTTTCATGTACACCATCACATCAATCATGTTAGAAATACTAGTCCTATAATTGCAATTCTAAATTTTCTTTCACTGGGTGAAATTTAGGAAAATGTGAGCTATTTTTTTCTTAACCCAGATAGGTGGAGAATGCATAAAAGTAGGCAATAACAAGATCAAACAAATTTTTACATTTTTACATGCCCTTTGTTAAAAAGTGTCAGCATTTCCTCCTTGAAATTATAGGAATGGAAAGATATATGCTTCCTTAATCATGAATTACACATTTTCTTCTTTCCCTGAAGAGTTTTCCCAGAATATGGAAGTATTGGAAGAAAGAGGGGTGTCTTTATCCTCAGTCCCCACCCAATCACACAACAGAAAACTCCATGGCAGCTCTCTGAGGTGACAGGTGCTGTCATCATAGTGAGTCAGAGGCCATTGGAGGAGTCAATAAAACTCAATTACAGAAATCTCGCAGTTAAAAAGGACTTTTCATAAGGCCACATATACACTGGATTTTATAGACCAATTCTTTATTTTAGCATTTTATTTTAATTGTTTGCATAAGTAAAGTCACCCTAGTCCTAATTTGGGTCACTTCACTTTGAGTCCCGACAGCAGAGAACAGAGTTCAAGAAAAGGGAAGTACACTAGGGATTAGGCTGAATTAATTCCTGTTTTGTGACTCTGCAGCATCCTTGTCTTTGGTATACCATATGCATGCTGCACTGATTTCCTTACTTAGTAGAAAACAATTAGAAACTCCATGTGCAACACAATCTTTTTGTTCAATTGTCAACCAATAGTAGTTGCAAAAGAAACCATTTTCCATATTTTCTTCAGAGGTGTCTTAGTTTTCCCTGTCAAACTCACAACCCGAATGTACTAAGGTCAGCAGGACTTAAGTTCTAATTTGCTTATATGTATGGCAAAATCTGGTGCCAAAGATCATCCATGACCATTGCCCTGTTTCAAATATTTATGAGTCTCCACAGTCTAAAATGCATTAAATGTTGTAAGGATGCCAACAACACACAGTCTTCTTAGTGACAAGGAGTCTTCTCAGATCAAAAGAGCATGATGTTAAAGACTTCAAACTAAACCATATTTGTGAGATGCTTAGAAAAGGAATGCCAGATCCCATAACCTGTCTTGGAACACGTTATGGAACATCAAGGAATGGAAAAAATAGATGCTCATTCACTCTCCTGAACTCATTTTATCACAAGTATTTTGATTCTCTCCATTTTTACCACTGCATTAGAACACAAGGATGTTATACACTTGTGGAATAACACAATGATACTAGAAAACAGTACTGATGCTTTCAAACACACAATGAATGACTACTGAGAAATTAATAGCATTTAAGCTAATGATTTTGCAAATGGAGCCTGAGTGGCATGCAGAGAATAATATAGAAGCAAAATTCAAACAGGAATAAAGAGCTAAAATCATTGTATAAAGCAAACACACAAAACAATTTAATCTACTCTTGATTTCACTCATCTTTGTCTACACCTGGTCTTACAGCTGTGCTTTCTTTTTTGATCTATTCTAATGCACTGGAAATATTAGGCATACAGCCAATTTCATACCAAGCCATATCTATGATCAGACCCAGCTACTGACTTGCTTTACAGAATAAATATATATTTAAGACTGAAATTATTCCCTTTTTATATATAAAAATTTTAAAAATCCATCTGTTGCTAATGTTAAAAATGTATATATTTAAAGAATATACATACAAAATCAAATACTAGTATTAACCTCAGGGCATTGAACTACTTCTCACAGGACCAACAGAAAGTTCCAGGCTAATTACTTCTAAGGAATAGTTCCCAGTGCAGAGTTACTACTGACCCACTTTGGGCACACTAAGATAATTTATCAGAAAAGATAATTAAGGGAATATAAAACTGTTTCTAAAATGAACCAATTATCAAAAATATTTGTTGAAACCATAAGTTGGTATTTGCAGTGCTATCAGATGGGGATTTATTAGCTTGCAATTAGTTAATTTTATATTATGCTTATTCATAAACCATTCTTTTTCCTTATAAATTATATCTGGCAGGATGTATTTGAGAGTCTCTTTGATGTGTAAGTATTTTGTTTTGACTATTTGTAGTTTATCTATAAACAGAAGCAATCTTTTAACCCATTACTTTCTCTTTCTCCTAAACTCTACCTTATAAACAAGAAGACATAACCCTTAATACAGGTGTTTTAATTATTTTTGAAGTCTATCTTAAATAAAGAGTGGATGTGCGAGGTAGGGTGTGTACTACATATCCTGTTGAATTTTAATTCTCTTTTGGAAGCTGAATACTTTCTTACATTTATGAAAATATAACTAAAGAATCTTTTGTAGCAATGGTCTTTCTTTCCTGGTGGGAAAACCTGATCATTTTCTGATTTTTAACAGCCTTCATTTTCTCCATAAGATAAAAAAAAGAGAAAACTGAAATGAAATCACAGCACATAAACTAGGATCTTCTATTCAATTATAAACCATCTGTATTCACAAAATAAAGGCATTAGAATGTTATGTTATTAGTATCTTCATTTATCAAATCCATCATCTAATTATTTTTTTCTTAGTTTACTCTAGGTATCCCTCTATATTTTAATTTTTCCCCATCTGCAGTATGATTTACTTCTTAACTCAAAAATTCCTCTAACTATGAAAATACAATGAGCTAACTATATACTGGCTTTTATAATGTAACAAATATTAACAAATATTTATCTTCACCTTGAATGTACCTAAGTGTCTTTGACTCAGTTTTTATGGCAAAATGTAAAGTGTTGATGTCTTAGTCTGAGATTAAAGACAGATCAGGAATTAATTTTTCACTGTTGTTTCAACATTGTATATGTAGTGATGACATTATTCCTCATCAGTATTAATTCACATCTTGTTAATACCTTGCAATGTAGGATTGAGAAAATTTGTATACACAAAAATTATAGTTTAGTGATATCAAGGAAAAATAAAATAATGAGTTGTATACTTTTGTTTCTCCCACTGTATATACAGTATTTTATGTTTGCAAGAGGACCTGGTTATGGTTTCATCCAAAATCAATAGTCTATCAAAGTTTCTCTGATTCAGAAAATGTCCTGTTGACTAGGACTAAAAAGTCAGATCACTCTCCTATTGCATCCTATCTTTATAGCCTATTTCATTCCATGCCTATTTAATTTCATTTATTGCTTTATTCTTGTGTCCTTCAGCTATTTCCAATCTGCCCTTCATGGCTATAAATAAATACAATACGTTAACCTACCAAGGTATTTATGTAAATGAAAATCAATGCACTTATCATTTCAGCACCATTCCTTATTGCTTGCACTGGACATTTTAAATACATTTTATTTAAACACTAACAACTCTTCCTTCTTGCCTGGGAAGTATAATGATCCTCTTGGCTCCTTGCCCTTGCAGCCCTCTCATTTTCACAGCTATGGCCACTTAGCCCCCATCTGGAGGTTCAGGCTTACTCTGAATTTTGGAACTAATCTTGTCCCTAGGCTGAAGGAATACAAGCTATCCCAGCCAAAAGCTAACTGACTGAGCATGCAGGCAGCCCTACCGCTGGTTTCCTTCTGACCTTATAATTCATTTTCCCAGATTTAGGCTGCACTTCTCTCAGTTCCTCATTACTAAGCCTTGGTTTTCTATACGAATTCTGGTAAGTGGATATTGATCCAGTTCTTCCTGTGTCCACCTATGATTCCTGTTACTGACTGATAACCCAATTCCTCTATGACTGAAATTCTGACTTCTCCTTTTCTTTGTCCCTTTTGTAACTGAACTTCTTTTTTCTGAGCTCCAGTGGGCAATTGTTGAACTTTCTGTTGTCTGTAACCTTGCCTGTCTCTGCTCATCCTGCCTTCATCCCATGGATCTGAACTCTGTGAGGTTATTCAGAGTAACATTCTGCTTGCTTGGCTGGTTTCCCCCTGCCTGCTGCAAGCTTCTCCCCTCATCACCAGCTCTATTCCTACAGGTCTTGAGGGTCACTACATATAAGCTGCCTGCAATCTGGCCATCTCATTATCCAAATATGACAGGGAAGAAGTACTATTTTAATTGCATATTTGGTTAAATTATCATGCTAAAATACCTTCTAGTTACTGCTTCCTTCTTTCTTTATCTTGGCCTTCCCACTTAAACACTTCTTTATAAAATAAAACCATAATGGAATCTAAAGTTATTTTGAAGATAACAGAGAAAATATATACAAGTGGATGAATTAAATAGTAAGAGATCAATAATTTTTAGCTGATATTATAATCTGATTCTTAAATCTTTGTAGCTGGAAAATGAAACTACGTCACCTAAATAATGGTAATGAAAAAGATGAGAAACTATAGAAATGAAATTTTTAAAAAAAATAGGAATTGATGTGAAGTATTTAAAAGTAAAACAGTTGACTGCAAGATAATTAACAGCTTGAAAGACAATGTTGAACTAGATGCAGTCAAAGATGTGTTGAGTAAGGCATTGGTGTAGCAGGTAAAGCCGCCACCTGTGACACTGGCATCCCATGTGGGTGTTGATTTGAGTCCCAGCTGCTCCACTTCCAATCCAGTTCCCTACTAATGGGAAATCAGCAGAAGATAGCCCAAGCATTTGGGCCCCTGCCACCCACATGGGAGACCCTGATGACGCTACTGGTTCCTGGCTTCAGGCTGGTCCAGCCCTGGCCATTGTGGTCATTTGGGGTGTGAAACAGTGGATGGAAGATCCCTCCCTCCCTCCCTCCCTCCCTCCCTCTCTCATTCCCTTCTTTCCTTCTTCTCTCTCTCTCTGAAGCTCTTTCAAAATAAATAAATAAATAAATCTTTTTAAAAAGATTCTTTGAATACATCATTTATTTTAGAACATTTCCATTACCACGTGGGAATTTTAGAAAAGTAAAATTTCAAGCCACACTTTTTTGAAATTTTGATTCATGAAGTTTGTGGTAGAACTGAAGAATTAGTATGGCTAAAAGATATCCTAAGTAGTTCTCTTCTATGTTTGGGGACCAAGCATTCACCAGTTATTGAGATGCCCAGTTTGTTTTGAAGAGAACATAAATGTGGTTCATTACAAGTGATCAAGCCAGTACCCAGACTCTGACTGAGCTCCTACCTGCCCATTGGCTACAGGCATTTGATGGATATGGAAACTCTAGTGATGTCTGCTTTTGTTGATGGATGGCTATTTTATCTGGCTATATAATGGCAGTGTTCACCTGGGAGTACTGAGTTTATCCTAAAAACCTCAGTCTGCCCAGGTAGACTCTTAATCTCCTTAAAAACACACTTTAAGTGCAGACCGTTTTAACCAAATTATCTTGACTTAATTTTTTTTTTTTTGCCTTCATTTCCCTTAGATAAATTCTCCCTTCTACTTACAAAACTTTGGTCGAAATGATTATTAATTACTCTATGCATTTTGAAGAAAAAGGGCAGCTAAAGTTGTTTTTTTGAACGTTGTGACATATGCATAGAAAAGAAAAGAAGAGAGAGGAAAAGGAAAGAGAAAGGCCAAGGAGGGGAAAGAGAAGGAGGAGAGGAGGGGAAGGAAACAGAGTGATTGCCTCTTTTGATGATCACGCCACAGAAACCTCACTCTGAGCTGTCACTCACTTTGTCATATGATCAGGTAGGACTAGCACACGTGGATGCCCTTGAATATTCAATTTTAGCATCCATTAAGTAATATTAGCTATTATTTGTTTAACGTATCTTTATAGGAGAAGCTGAGTAGTGCATAGGGGGAAGGGAGAAGTTGAACCTACAGGGCATCCCAGAGATCACTGTTTGCTCAACCGCCTTACTTCATTCAGCCTTCGGTAGGCACACGCACATTCCTCAATTAAATCTCCACAGCCAACCAGAACCACCGTCTTAGACATAAAATTAGCAACTGCTATGTTCTGAATGTGTTTACTCCTACATTCTTATGTTGAAGTCCTAAAGCCCAAGGGGATGGTATAAGGAGGAGGGGGCCTTTCATAGGTGATGGTAGGGTGCTGAGTCCTCATGAATGGGGTTGGAATTCTTATAAGTGAGGCCAGAGACAGATCCTCTTTCCATTTCCACCATGTGAGGCTATAGTGAACACAGTGTTGACAAAAAAAACCCTCACCAGATACTAAATCTGTTTTTTTTCTTTTCTTTTCTTTCTTTCTTTCTTTCTTTTTTTTTTTTTTTTTTGACAGGCAGAGTGGACAGTGAGAGAGAGAGAGAGAGAGAGAGAGAGAAAGGTCTTCCTTTTGCCGTTGGTTCACCCTCCAATGGCCGCCACGGCGCACCGCGCTGATCCGATGGCAGGAGCCAGGTACTTATCCAGGTTTCCCATGGGGTGCAGAGCCCAAGTACTTGGGCCATCCTCCACTGCACTCCCTGGCCACAGCAGAGAGCTGGCCTGGAAGAGGGGCAACCGGGACAGAATCCGCCGCCCTGACCGGGACCAGAACCCGGTGTGCCGGCGCCACAAGGCGGAGGATTAGCCTAGTGAGCTGTGGCACCAGCTCAGACAGAAGAAGTCTTGATCTTGTACTTTTCATCTTCCAGAACAAGGAGAAATAAATTCTGTTGTTAATGAGCCACCAAGTTTATGGACTTATTGTTACAGCAGCCTGACCAAAAGCAAACTAGTGTTTCTTCATAAAACTTCCTGGAGGAGATTCTAGTAAATCCGATCTCCCCGTCTATCTCCACATGGAGAGTTTGCTGGGGCCTGGTAGTGCCCTGGGCAGCTGCCTGGCTGGCCCACCTCCTAAGCCTACTCCAGAAATTCCTTGCTGTTTTTCAGTAGCTCTCATTCCCTCCACTCCTTGGGAGGCCTATAAGAACATAAAAATGCTGACAATGTTGTCTTTTGGAGATTGGCTGATGGAGGAAAAAGAAAGGAATCACTGTGATTATTTTGTTTAAAAGAATAAACTATCTTACCAGACATCCTCAGCATCTTCATCACATTCTGCACCGAACTGGCAGATATCACAGGTGGACGTCTCCTTTTGACTGGTTTCTCCAGAGCCTTCATGCACTGTAGGACAGAGCAAAAGTGAACAGAAGAATTCAGCCATGTGTGCATCGTGACGAAGGCTCGAAGACAATTCTATGTCAGAGCTACTCTTCCCAGTGCAGCTGGTGCCTATTGCTGGGGTTTCACAAGGTCATACCCAACTCTTTTCTTCTGCCATTTCAATGACAAGTTCAGTAAAATTATTCAGCTCATTTGTAGGTAGTGAACACTTCCGCTTTTTCTAAAACAATTATTTATGTGTTTATTTGCAAGGGATACATACACACAGAGAGAGAGAGAGAGAGAGAGAGAGAGAGAGAGAGACAAGAGAGATACCTCCCATTCACTCTTCAAATAATCACAATATTCGGTACTGGGCCATGCTGAAACCAGGAGCCAGGAACTCAATGCAAGTCTCTCACATGGGTAACAGGGATCCAACTACTTGAGCCATCACCCGCTACCTCCCAGGGTGTGCATTGGCAGGAAGCTGGATTTGGGATTGGAGAAAGGACTTGAACCCAGGCACTGCTATATAGAAAGTAGGCATCCAAAATAGTGTCTTAGGGCAGCGCTGTGGCACACAGTAGGTTATTTCTTCGCCTGCGGTGCCTGTATCCTATACGGGTGCCGGTTCTTGTCCCGGCTGCTCCTCTTCCAGTCCAGCTCCTTGCTGTGGTCTGGGAAAGCAGTAGAAGATGGCCCCTAGTCCTTGGGCCCCTGCACCCACGTAGGAGACCTGGAAGAAGCTCCTGGCTCCTGGCTTCAGATCGGCACAGCTCCAGCCGTTGCAGCCATTTGGGGAGTGAACCAATGGATGGAAGACCTTTCTCTCTGTCTCTTCCTCTCATTGTCTGTAACTACCTCTCAAATAAAATAAAATAAATAAAAATCTTAAAAAAAAACAATGTCTTATCTGCTTCACCAAACACTTGCCCCTGCTTCTTTTACAAGCAAAATAAGACAACAAGCAAGACGGCTTATTGGATTTATCAAAATTGCTTGGATAATAACTATATGATATGAGAGTTATCTAATTAAAAGTATATTACCTCTCTAAAGGAAAAATCTTTAGTGCCTATTTTACTAAACAATACTTAGCATTTTCTTATTTCTAAATTATATACTTTTTCACACAAAGAAAGTTTTTTTGTATAATTCAAGAATTCTAATTGCAGTGATTTCCTGTTTGGGGGTTATGAATATATATTCTATTTTAAAGATATATATATATATATATATATATATATATAATTACTGATAGTGACTATGGATATTGGTCCTTCCGAAATTATAGGTACAAAAAAAAGGTAATAGGTAACTTCATTATAAAATTAAGCTTTGAAAATAAAGATATAATACAATAAATTAAAACGGTCTGGTATCTTGAATGCAAGGAATGAATAACACTTTGTAAGTGATGGATTAATGTTCACCTCATTAAAACACAAAGAGTTGAAAGAAAAAGTAGCTTTACTTGAAAATAAAAACTTGCAACAATGCAGCTACCTCACAGATGATCTGACTGTATGAGCAGAACCTAGGTTTAAAGACAGATTTTCAAATGAAGAAGACCTTTAAAAAGTGTACTTCTACAAAAAAAATCATAAACTTTCAATTGAAGAAGAATATAAGTGATTCAGTACAGCATCACTTTCTGTCTTTATGAACCTCAACAAAGCATCTTTTACAGAAATAATTTGTTAGCATACACCCTGAACCTGTCAAATCAAATCTGTGTGTCTTAATATACTTAATATATTTTCTCATAATTTTTATTTGTCTATTAACAAGATAATCTTGAATATTTGCAAAAGCAAATTTATATATTGATTTAATTTATTGTTGTGCAATTGAATGATTTGATTTCCAAAATTAAAAAAAAAAAAAAACACAAGGACAATAAGACATCTCTAGGAGAGTTGTCTATTTTCTAGCCTTTCCAGGCAAGGTAGAGGGATTTATCATTCCTAAACCATATTTTGCTATTTCTTGATTATATTCACTTGCATTAAAAAAGTTTTGAGTTACACAGGTCAACTGTAATTGCAAAAGTATTGATGGCATGACTTTCCATGTGGATGCTTAAAAAAAGATGTTTCTTTCCCCCCAAAAAAATGGGGTGGGGGGAAGAATTTTTTAGACTGTGATAAAACAGCACTTATCTTATTATCCACTCTATTACTTTAACACTGGCAAGACCATTAGAGTAAACCATGGGGAGAAGAGGGAGGTTGGGGCCTCACCTCAGGGGAGACTGAACGGCTGGGGTTGGTCTCTTCATTACTTTCTTATTATTAATGCAACACAGAAGCTGCTAATGGGAGAAAGCCTTTTAGTGTTAGTGGGATTAGTGACTTCCAGGCTAAAGCTTCCTATCACTCAGGAAGCCATGCTGACACAATGGGAAGGTCCTTAATGAACAGTGATAGTCACTTGGGGCAGCCCCATTTTCTTCAGTAGCTAAGATCCCTGGTTAGGGTTCTACTGGAAGCAAGCTAGGCATTACTTTTGCTAATTCAGCATAACTAAGAATAATATTTCTACCCAAGACCCATTATATTTTTATAACAGGGTTGTAGAATGGGGATGTTGGAAAATTTTTCTTGGAAAGAGAAGTGAGAAGCATTGAAAAATATTCTGGGAATAAAAGTCCTTCGTGTGAAGTTGCTCGCAATAAAAAATAAAATTGTTCCATATTACTGAAGCACAGGTTTTCACCTTTGTAACGAACAGCTGAATCAATGTACAACTTTTAATTAATTGTATAGACCAATGGTTTTTAAATAGGGTTGGGCTCAGAAGCCCCGACAGATATGTTTTTTTGTTTTTTAAATATTAATGATCTGAAATACCCTTGAAGATTATTTAATTAGTACACATAGTTTGAAGCTTGGATAGGCATATTCTAAATAAGCAGATCATCCCTAAGAGTCTCTGCCCTCAATCATGCCAAGAGGTCTGTATCTGTCTCAAGTACCCTCCTCATTCATTGTGTAGCACAGCATCTCTGATACTTAAAGTCCACAGAAACACCTGGAAGTTTTGTTAAAGTGCAGATTCTGATTCCCTTGCTGGGAGAAATGTGGCCTCAGGTTCTGCATTTCTTATAGGCCCCCAGATGCTGTTGGTGGCAGTCCATAGACTCCCCACCTCCTTTTTTTTTGTAGAAAGGATAGCACTCTGCTTTTCTTTCTTCTTTTTCTTTATTTTTTTAATTTTATTTATTTATTTATTTTGGACAGGCAGAGTTAGACAATGAGAGAGAGAGACAGAGAGAAAGGTCTTCCTTCCGTTGGTTGGTTCACCCCCCAAATGGCTGCATTGCACCGATCCGAAGCCAGGAGCCAGGTGCTTCCTCCTTGTCTCCCATGCAGGTGCAGGGCCCAAGCACTTGGGCCATCCTCCACTGCCTTCCCAGGCCACAGCAGAGAGCTGGACTGGAAGGGGAGCAACCGGGATAGAACCGGCGCCCCGACCGGGACTAGAACCCAGGGTGCCAGTGCCGCAGTCGTAGGATTAGCCTAGTGAGCCGCAGCGCCGGCCAAGCACTGTGCTTTTCAAGCTACTGTTGAATCTGTTAGCAGGTCCGTCATGACCAGCATCATTATAAACATGAAACAGACTACACTAGACTAGAAAATATTAGAGTGCACCGTATTTAGCAAGTACAGGCTTTTATTTTATAACACTGCTTTAGTTTTACATATGTGCATGCTTACATGTCTGCAATGTAAATTACAATCCTTCTTAAAGGTCACAGTTGGAAAAGCTTGGAAACGAATGATTTAGCACGTCTTCCATGCTCAGCAGAAGTGTTTTGTATTGGACTGTTTCTTCCTTTTTTTACATTACTGGAAACAGGAAGGAGCAGTGCTTAATTATTTGCATTAATATACTGATTACAAAGGAACAAAACTCATTTAGCCTGAAGTATTATCATCACTGTGCATTTGGATTTTAAGCCCTTTATTTTGAGTTGTGAAGTAAAAGACTTATTTCTCCTTATTCTACAGGAACTTGAAAGTGTTGGCAAGTGATTGAAGGAAATTTGAGGGGTGAGGGGGGTGGAGCTACTGGAAGTGCATTGCACCTGATGTACTTTCCTGTTGTAAAATCTGATCCCTTTTACTGAGATTCTGATTTAGGAGGTTACAAGAAATTATCAAATTACCATGTTGTGACATCTTTGCTCCAGTACTTTCATCAGGAGGTTGCTGAAGCTCCTCCATCACCACTTTTTTTTTTTCTTTCAAACTTTTATTTAATGAATATAAATTTCCAAAGTACAGCTTATGGATTACAATGGCTTCCCCCCCATAACATCCCTCTCACCCGCAACCCTCCCCTTTCCCACTCCCTCTCCACTTCCATTCACATCAAGATTCATTTTCGTTTCTCTTTATATACAGAAGATCAGTTTAGCATACATTAAGTAAAGATTTCAACAGTTTGCTCCCACACAGAAACGTAAAGTGAAAAATACTGTTTGAGTACTAGTTATAGCATTAAATCTCAATGTACAGCACACTAAGGACAGAGATCCTACATGAGGAGTAAGTGCACAGTGACTCCTGTTGTTGACTTAACAAATTGACACTCCTGTTTATGGCCTCAGTAATCACCCAAGGCTCTTGTCATAGCTGCCAAGGCTATGGCCCAATACAGGTATTCACTGTCCTGTGCATTAACACACCTGCTGAGTCTAATTCTGGGCCTAACTCACTGTCCCATTTGTAATTCTTAACTACTGTTACTGTTTCTGAAAGCATGGTGAAGTGCAAGGGAACTTCAAAAAAATTACAGAAATGAAATTCAAAGAAAGTTTATTTTGGTGCAAATTTTTGAAGTTCATAGGTAATTTTTTTCATGATATGTATTTTCCATGAGTTTTTAAAGATCCCCTTAAACAATAATCAAATCCATGGTTAATTCAGTATTAGTCAACTTGTTAAAGTTTGAGTTAAAAATTGGCATTCAGTGAAATACTCAGATCATAAGGGTACATTTCTTTTTTTTTTTTAAGATTTATTTATTTATTTGGAAGTCAAAATTCACAGCACTGGCCCCGTAAGAGTACATTTCAATCAATTTCAAGCAACACATATCAAGACACATGGAAGAACGCTATCATTTCAAAACAATCTCTTGTGCTCAACCCAAGTCACTTTCCTACCACCTCCATGTTTGATCTCTGTCATCAAGAATTTTTTCAGTTATTCTAGAATATCTAAAATATCAATAGTATCATATAATACCTAATTTTTAAGGCAAACTTCTTTTACTCAGAGTAACAGTTTTTGAGATTTGTTCAAGTGGTTGCCTGCATCAGTACTTTGCATCTTCTCATTGCTTAGGATTCTAGTGAATGATACAGCATAGCTTACTTATCCATTCTCTTTTTGAAAGACATATGAGTTGTTTCCAGTGCTTGGCTTGAAATTACATTGGCTTTTCAGAAATAAAGTTGCTATAAATATTCATATAAATTTTTTTGCGCACCTAAGACTTTCTTTTGGACAACTACCTGATAGCAAAATTACTGAATCTTAAAGTGAAAATTACTGTTATTGATGGCATTTAAACATTTTTAAAACATTATTTAAGGTAAATAAACTTCATGTATTTCATACATACAGATTTAGGAACACAGTGATACTTCCCACCCTAACCTCCCTCCTGTCCACACTCCCACCCTTCCTCCTCCTTCATCTCTATTCCCTCTGTTAATTTTTACAATGATCTACTTTCAGTTTACATTTTTGAGTTTTATTTTTTTGTTGTAGGAATTTTTAGAATAATTTGGATACAAGTTTTTTTGCTATCTATGTGTGTTTTGCTATCTATGTGTTGCTATCTATGTGTGCTATCTATGTTTGTATCTATGTGTGTTACATTTTTGAGTTTTATTTTTTTGTTGTAGGAATTTTTAGAATAATTTGGATACAAGTTTTTTGCTATCTATGTGTGCTATCTATGTATTTTCTTGGTGATGCTATTTTCAATGAGCAGAAATTTATACATTGAGTAGGTCAAAATTTTTTAATGTTTTTAAACTTCTGTGTAATTTATCAGAAGTATTTTACTGAAAGGTTATAAAAGTGTTCTTCCATGTTTTCTTCAAGTCTTTATTCTTTAAAAGTTTAAAAATTTTATTTTACATGCAGGCTTGTGGTCCACATCAGATTGGATTTTGTGCATGCTGAGAATTAGTGATTGATGTGGATCTTGGTATGGATTTTCTCCATTGATTATATAAATGTGGTGAAAATAATTGATTTTCACGTGACATAATATTTTGTTAAGCACTCTGCATTTGTCATCAGAAGATATATTTGTTGTATTGTTTCTCCTGTATTTTCTATGCATGGTTTTGGTATCAGAAGTAAAATGGCTTCATGATATGAGTTGATAAGTGTTCCTTTTTCCTCCATTTTAAGAAAGAATTTGTGTCAAATTAGTACTCCTAATTTATCAGTGAAGCTACCTGATCCTGGAGTTTATTTTTTAAATTGTTGGTTTAAAAATTTGAGTTTTTTTTGGTAGAAGACTTCTGATCTACTTTATATTTCCCTTTTTGTACATATATAGGATTTTATTTATTTATTATTTTTAGTTTTTGGAAAAGGCAGCAAAAATGCTTGACTGTTTACCTTCACTCTAATGTAGAATGTAAGTATACATTTTTTTTAAATGTAGATATTTAATTATAGATATTTCTTCCTACATACTGCTTTCGTTGCCTCCCACATAAATATTTATGTATTTTGTTATCATATATTTCTGTTCAAAAATATATTGTTAATATCTTCTGAGACATCTTCTCTAACCTATAGATTATTTAGTTTTTTTAAACTTGCACACATTTGGGGTTTTCCAAAGGTATATCATTTTTATTCATCTTTTATTTGTGAGATGCAATAACTTAATTTATCATGATTAGAGAAACTATTGTTTAAGTCATTTGAAATTTACTGACATGTATTTTGTGGCCAGAATATAGTCTACCTTTTTGAACATTCCATGGATACCTTAGATGTTATATCTTTCTTATGGAGAGTGATTTTTTATCAATGTTAATTAGCTTAAATTGATGGTTACTGTTTTTCAAATCATGCGTAACTGCACTGATCTTTTTGCTTAATTGTTTTATCTGTTACTGAGAAAAGAATGTTAAAATCTATATTAGTGATGGCAAATTGGCTTCCGGTTCTCTTCTGTCAATTTTTTCCTCATATTTGTAATCTTAAATATTAGATGCACAAACTTTAGTAGCCTAATGTCTTTTGGAATAGTGATTTTTTATCTGTATGAAATGCCTTTTCTGAATGGTAACAACATTAGTCTTGAAGTCTACCTTTTCTGATATTCCTACTTCTTCACCAGCTTTCCTTTGTTTACTGTTTCTGTATGTTTACTGTCAAGCTCTATGTTTCTTTATGTATAAAGACTATTTCTGGTTAAGGATATACACTTATTAAGTTTGAAGATATTTGTACTTAATTAGGGCACATCTACAGTAATTATTGATATATTTGACTTTAAGCTACCAACTTTGTGTTTGATTCTTATTCAGCCAACAGCTCATGTTTCTGTGTTCACCTTCTTAAAAAAAGGTCATGATTCAAATATTCTTTGGTATTACTTTTAATATATCACTTCTAATTATTTTTTCTAATAGGTAATATATCCTTGTGTTATTATGTTGGTGGGTGCTTTAAAGATTAAAGTGTACATCTTTAAATTATCCTAATCTATTACTTCATAAAAAATTCAATAACTGTATGACAACATATATACTCAATTAGTATATTCCAGTCCTTGCATTCTACATCATATATTTGATTCCTACCTATAAGGTAAACTCACGTTCCTTTTAAAAATTATTTTATTTTAAACAACCAACATTCTTTTGTGTTAAATTCCAAAGCAAAAAGCCAGAGATTTCAGACTTAATGAAGGGCCTGTTAATTACTGCAAAATGATTTGACTTCTGACGTGTATTTACCCTAACTTTTTCAAGACTTGTGTATTGTACCTTATTCTCCATGGGAAACATTATTGGCATCTGACATGTATTGTTTTACCTCCCCTTCTGATAAAAGGATTATGTAGATCTCACCATGGCCATCTGACTTGTAGCTCTATGATATCACACTTGGCCTTTCGACAAGCTTTTGCAATTGAAATATAAATGGAATTTAGAGAATTCTGAATAGGAACTATAAAAAAAATAGCTGTTATATGGGCTTGTACTTTCTTACTCTTTCCCTCTGTGGATAAAGATACATTCCAGAATACAGGCTGTTTCTTCAACCAGTTCCAGAATGAGAAGCTATGTAGCTCAGCACAACTACAGGAGAAGAAATATGCCTTTGATGCTGTAAGCCTCTCTGATTTATGAAGTTGCCAGTAACATAGCTTTACCAAATAAAAGCTGACTAATAAAAATACAGATTAATATTAACAAATTCTAAGGAAACAAATCTCATCACATCACTTTCCACGTTCCAGATTTTGGTTGTTTTATTTTCTAGAGAATCTGCTTTAAACTTTCTACAAATCTGCTTTGAATCATTTTACTATTTCCTTTCTATGTCAGCATATATTCTGCAGTAAAGTTGTGTTACTTAGACTATACTGTTTTTCTCCCAAAATAACACTATCTTTCCAAGTCTATGTATCGTTCCCACTTTCTACTCCATGCAGTTATAGTATATCCTGTGGGCCAACATATAAAGTATTGCATTTAATGCAGTGTAGTACTTGTATAAACATTAAACATAGTAAAAGCATATACAAACAGAGTCCTACAGAATATAAAGTTTGAAGTAAAGTACGCAGTCCCTAGAACTATCAGGTCGTATCACCAAAAAGAATGAAATCTCTAAATTTAAAATATGGCTCCCTAGAAACTTTTTCTATATGCATTCAAATTATTACAGAGCTGATAACAATCTTACATAAAGATAATGCAAACCTTTATCTGAAGTTTTTCAAAATTTAGAATAAAATTTTCTTCTATTCTGAATCAATATCAATCAGTGTTTTTTTCTTAAGTAGGCAAGATGAATAATTCCTGGTAGACTCCTTTTCTACTTCATTTACATAGACAAAGGATTGATTAATGATAGAATTTACTGTACTTGTTGTAAATAAAATTAATTTATCAAATCATGAACTTTTTTCTTTTTGAATAACTTGCATAAATTACTATCCAATTATCACCAAAAAGCAGAACTGTTGAGTTTGTTTGCCACCCAGTAAAGAACATATTCCACTTGAAGAAGAGACAGAAGTTCTTAAATAAAAACTTCCCACTCCATTCTTTAATTTGTACAAGTTGTCTATCTGCTTCTTATATGCCACTTTTCCCTCTCATCTGCTTCTCCCACAGGGAAGCAGTACTTAAATGATGGGAACTGTTGACAGTTCCTAGAGGCCCAGACAGTTCTAAGCTGTTGTTTTGTACCATAGTCATCTATATTTTTCATTTTCCAACTTTTCCCTAGAAACCTCTATACGATTTTAAAGAAAAATAATAAGAGGAAAAATTTCTATTTTTCATATTGTAATTTAAAGATAGTTGTTATGTGAATAATAGTTACATTGTGACACATTATTGAAATGAAAGTAAGAGGAGTGACATTTGGTTTCTGTTTACAAGGCTAATAGATTAATCCTACATATTTGTAAGTGCCATAATGAAGTAACATGTTCAGATATTAAGGAGAAAATCTATTATCTTTACTTCTTTTTAATTAAAAGAAGTACAACACCAATGGTAATTTTTTATTTTAATTTATTAAAAAAACTAAAGGAAGGCTGAAATCACACTTACAGATAATGATTTAAAATTGTAGAAAGTACTTGAGAAGCCCAAGAACCAAGAACAAAAGTAATTTCATATTAAAGACTCAAAAGACATCATTACATAAAATTTAATTTTTCATAATTAAGATAGATTGCTCGAGCTTGACAAAGCATCTTTAGAAATCACATCTAATTTATCTTCTGCAAAACAAGGAAAATAATTTAAGAGATTAACACAAAGCTACTATATTGAGGCACAATTTTGTTTTCATCATTTAAGCATAACTAACTTCATTTAGGACTGTTTGACTTAAGGCTGAAGATGATTTTAAAAAGAAGAGAGAATGAAGTTAGGAAGGAAGGAATGAAGGAAGAAAGGAAGGAAGGAAGGAAGGAAGGAAGGAAGGAAGGAAGGAAGGAAGGAAGGAAGGAGAGAGGGAGGGAGGGAGGGAGGAAGGAAGAAGGGAAGGAGGGAAGTAAAACAGTTTGGTATCATGCATAGCAGAATTCATTTATAGCAAGTTACTATGCCAGGCTTCGTGAAACTGTATCATATTAATTATATGATAATTGTAAGCAAATTAGTTTCATTTTTCCAGTATAATTAATTTGAAACATTTTGTGCATAGTGCTCTATTCCTATTATATTATTCATACAAATTGTTTAAATTTTCCCTTATTGAATGCCTGAAAAATGAGAAATTTATTTTTGATTGATAAGTGATGAACATCAGCATGGCTTCTGTATAGCATGGTGGATACCAAATCTCCATTAGAGTTGACTGAGAAGTCACTGGGAAGTTACTCAGTGGAAATAGAAAATATAGGCTACATTTCTGCACAGATTTTCTGATGAGTTGAACAGGTAACGGTGCATTAATTCCATGAGTACGCAGGGTCACTAAAAGGGAACTTAATGAAAGGTGGTGTTGCAGAGGGAAATGATAGAGCAGAGAGGAATACATTTGAGCAGGACAGGAAAGGGACGGAACAGAAGCAAGGTCCTCAAGGAGGAACTGAGCTTAGACATTGGTGTAGTGGCTGGCCTTAGATAGAAGTAGGAAAGTGTCTCCTGTATAAAGACGGATGGACAGTCTAGGGGAGCAGATGTCAGAAAGAAGTGCCACTCAACCGGGAAGACAGAGTGGATCTCCTTTGACCGCATTTGTGTCTCTATCATATTTATACTTTAAGGAGGCCATCAGTCGAAGAGATGTGACGACAAGACACTGAAATACTGCTGGATGACGAATGTATTCAAAGCCACTTTAAGTCTTCCCTACACTAATTTGTTGCTTCCTTACTTTGTATTTAATTCTGCTAATTAGTAAAACTCTGATGAAAAAAGGTATGTCTTTATTACCTTACGTTTCATTTTTTTAAACTTTTATTTAGTAAATGTAAATTTCCAAAGTACAGTTTATGGATTACAATGGCTTCCCCCAGCCATAACTTCCCTCCCGTCTGCACCCCTCCCATCTCCCACTCCCTCTCCCATTCCATTCACATCAAGATTCATTTTCAATTCTCTTTATATACAGAAGATCGATTTAGTATATATTAAGTAAAGATTTCATCAGTTTGCACCCACACAGAACATAAAGTGTAAAATACTGTTTCAGGACTAGTTATAGCATTAATTCACATTGGACAACACATTAAGGACAGAGATCCCACATAAGGAGTAAGTACACAGTGACTCCTGTTGTTGACTTAACAATTTGATACTCGTGTTTATGGCGTCAGTAATCTCCCTAGGCTCTAGTCATGAGTTGCCTAGGCTATGGAAGCCTTTTGAGTTTGCTGACTTTGATCTTATTCCGACAGGGTCATAGTCAAAGTGGAAGTTCTCTCCTCCCTTCAGAGAAAGGTACCTCCTTCTTTGATGGCCCCATTCTTTCTATTGGGATCTCACTCACAGAGATCTTTCATTTAGGTCCACTTATTTTTTTTTTTTTCTTTTTTTGCTAGAGTGTCTTGGCTTTCCATGCCTAAAATACTCTCATGGGCTCTTCAGCCAGATCTGAATGCCTTAAGGGCTGATTCTGAGGCCAGAGTGCTGTTTAGGACATCTGCCATTCTATGAGTCTGCTGTATATCCCACTTCCCATGTTGGATCATTCTCTCCCTTTTTTATTCTATCAGTTAGTATTAACAGACACTAGTCTTGTTTGTGTGATCCCTTTGACTCTTAGACCTATCAGTGTGATCAATTGTGAACAGAAATTGATCACTTGGACTAGCGAGATGACATTGGTACATGCAATCTTGATGGGATTGTATTGGAATCCCCTTGCACATTTCTAACTCTACCATTTGGGCAAGTTCAATTGAGCATGTCCCAAATTGTACATCTCCTCCCTCTCTCATTTCCCCTCTTATATTTAACAGAGATCACTTTTCAGTTAAATTTAAACACCTAATAGTAATTGTGTGTTAATTACAGAGTTCAACCAATAGTATTAACTAGAACAAAAAAATTACTTAAAGGGATAAAGTATTAAATTGTACATCAACAGTCAGGACAAGGGCTGAAGAAATTATGGGACATGTACTCTATAGAATACTATACAGCAGTCAAAAACAGTGAAACCCAGTCATTTGCAACAAAATGGAGGAATCTGGAAAACATCATGCTGAGTGAATTAAAAACCAGTCCCAAAGGGACAAATATCATATGTTCTCCCTGATCGGTGACAACTAACTAAGCACCAAAAAGGAAACCTGTTGAAGTGAAATGGACACTATAAGAAACAGTGACTTGATCAGCCCTTGTATCTTATGTTTCTATATGTCTTTTTTTTTTTTTTTTTGACAGGTAGAGTTATAGACAGAGAGAGAAAGAGAGAGAGAGAGAGAGAAACAGAGAGAGAGAAAGGTCTTCCTTTGGTTGGTTCATCCCCCAAATGGCCACTACGGCCAACGCTGTGCTGATCTGAAGCCAGGAGCCAGGTGCTTCCTCCTGGTCCCCCATGCGGATGCAGGGCCCAAGCACTCAGGCCATCCTCCAGTGCCTTCCCAGGCCACAGCAGAGAGCTGGACTGGAAGGGAAGCAACTAGGACTAGAACCTGGCGCCCATATGGGATGCAGGCGGAGTATTAACCAAGTGAGCCACGGCCGGCCCCTACATGTCTTTTTTACCAGGCATTTGGTGCTGATAACTTAAAGATATTTCATGGTATGTAAAGTTTCATTTGAACTGTCAGCTAAAGACTATGTTTTCAACTGAGTTAACTTTAGCCTATTTAGTGTTTGTTTTGGTAGTGGGACTTCACAATCCAGTAATAACTTGCATGCCATGTTTATGTACCGAATATTTTCTCATTCCATCACCACTGCACTAGTGTGATCTTCAGGGTACCTGGCCTAAACATCAAAGAAACTTTCTTTCTAGCTGACCTCTGTACTTGCAAAGTTGCCTCTCTTAAAAATTTCTCTCACATACCTTACTGAAATGAAAAGCTGATCATGTCCCTTAAAATAAAAAATGACGGTGGAACCCAAAGGCATTTACAAAATTCAGTCCTAATACTATAAGCACTAGATTTGGCGTGTCCAGATTGTTTCTTGGGCCCCAGATTTTTTCATTCCTATAATGAGATGCTTGCCCTGCTTAGCGCACAGGCTGTGATGCTGATTAAACAGGATGATGTGTGAAAGTGCTGTGCACCCTCTCAATTGCTCTGCCACCCTAAGGTGCTATCATTAGGAAAGTGTTAAAGGTGAAGTAGAGCTACTCTGTTATTCTAAGTGAGAAGGGTTTATTGCTCAGCATCTGAAATGGGAATTTCTGATTCTTTAAGTGACCTTGTAAGAATACTGGACTTAGCAATCTCTGTGGGGGTAGGGAAATAAGAATCACAAAACCAGATAACAAAAATAGAGACATAAAAATACTGTTGAACTGAGAGAGGAATTTGTCTTAAACTCAAATACCCACATTTGGCTTCTGATATTAGGGAGAAAATGGACTAAGGGAGGAGCAGGTTAAAAATGGATGGGAGAAATCTGAAAGATGTGCTCAGAAACAGCCCATGGCACCAGGCTGTTTTGATCAGTACACTGGGTCTTGTAACAAAGATAGCACTCAAGTGATATTTTCTCTCTTTTCTTATGGATGGTGGAGAAAAAAAGAGAGTTTTAGCCTTTGCTTTTGTACTCGCCTGCTGTGGGTGCTGGTGTTCTCTGTCAGGTTAGGAAACATAATCTATTTAAGTCTGACTTTCAAGACCGAGTGAAATTTGAATGAAGTTGATAAACATTAAAGCTGATTTAAATATATGACTTCTTTGGAATATATTGGCCAGTGAAACAAAAGAGTAGCAGTAATAACTCAGTTTTAGGAGGTCACAGCACTTCATAAAATTGGCAGCTATAGCAATAATCTTTTTGAATTGCCTGTCATATGTCCCAGCATAGTTTCGCTATTAAGACCACCTCCTGGTTTTTGGTATTATAATAACCAAAACATGGGAAGAACATCAGGGCCAGAAGTTGGTGTTTGTGATTAGTTTTCTTTCTCTGCTGGATCTAGCTACCCACTTTCCTTGACCCTGTGCTTTTCCCCAGTGAGAAATCTATTTCACCCGACTTCACTCCTGCTAATGGCTTTGGTTGGTAGAATGTGGCGAATCTTGTGATTTCTTCTTCCAGCTCAGAACTGCCCCGCACTTGGGTTTCAAGTCCATAACACATCCTCCGGCTGGTGGAACTCTTGACTACTTCCCTGTGATGCTCTGTCTTGGAAACAGCCTGACCAGGGGACAAGGAAGGCAGCCCTCAGGACCCTAAGTTTCCTCTCTGACAAAGTGACATCACAGACAATATTTCAAATCAGCAATCAAAACAAAACAAGTACAGCGTGGATTGATTATCAAAAGCGCAAGGACAGAGGGCCTGCGTTTAGCCACTTCTTGTCATGTCAGCATCCCATATGGGAGTATATGCTCCACTTCCATCCACCTCCCTGTTAATGTGACAAGGAAAGCAGCAGACAATGGCACAAGGACTTGGGCCCTTGCCACCCATGTGGGAGACCCAGATGGAGTTCCAGGCTCCTGGCTTCAGCCTGGACCCATCCTGGCCATTGCAGCTATCTGGGGGGAGTGAACCAAGGAATGGAGAATCAGTCTCTCTCTCTCTCTCTCTCTCTCTCTCTTTCTGTCTCCCCTCCACCCTGCCGCATCATTCTGTCAAATAAGCAAACTAATCAGTTATTTTAAAGTGTAAATACAGGAAGTTTGGAATTCCTGGATTTGAGGTGTGGAAGAAAACATGCCCATGTTCCTAAAAATGGAAAAAAAGAGCATACACACAAAAACAGAAAACCCACAAATTGTTCCAAGAAAGCTGAAGTACTGGAAGAGGTTAGAAATGGACTTTGAAATAATCAATAGATCTATTTATTCCATTTAGCTAAGTCTAAAATTGTAAAGTGAAAAGAATGAATAATTGTAGGAGATATGTCTAAAGTAAAAGAAAAAAATGAAAAAAACCTTACACAACGTGGCTTTTAGAGAAACCGTTATTGCTTTTAGAATGCCAAATTGCTCCAGAGATAAAAGGAAAAAGATACATTTTTTAAAATTAGTAATATTCTTTTTAGAATTTCATAATGAGGCCAATTTTCCAAACCTTAGTGTTTTCACTAAGGTTTTGTTGTTTGGTTTCCAAACCAAAGTGTTTTCAAATTCAAAACACTTTGGTTCACAGTTGCGCCTAGATTCATGGACTGTTTAATTTTAAATACTTTGTATCTTTATTGTGAGTTAATTGGAAATGAATCATCTTCCCTGTTTTTGCTGGACCTGGTAAAAACACTATCCTATAAAGTTTTGGAAAAAAATTTCTATTGTTTTAAATCATGAAAGTTGAGATTTAATAGACAGTGTAGCTTAATACTTGTGTTTAATATTTGTTGTAAAAGTTATAAAATTGAGCAATTTATAGGTATAAATTTCCAGGAGTGAAAGATAGTTTAGATTGGTGAATGAATAGAAACATCATAATAAATCTAACAAGCCCAAGAAACAAACGTTTTAAAAGGTCAAAGAATTTGTCTTATTATAACATTGTGGTTTAATTCAATGGAATTAATTACAAAATTAAAACAAAAAGCATATTTTTGTAGAACATTACTGTTGTTCTTAGAATTTAACAATTGTGGACTCAGTTAAAAAGTCAATGAAGCATCTTTAATAATTATGAATGGCCAATTCTGGTTAATAAACATATTTGAATGATGGTTTGAAAACAAATCTGATGAAAATACAAGCTTTTTTAGTTCAGAGGCTCCCTAGTGCTTTAAAGATAAGAATCCACAGTCCTTATTATTGTCGTCTAAGTCTTTTCATGATTTGTCTCCAACCTTCCATTCCATCTTCAGCCCTAGATCCCTGGCATACTCCTTCTGCTATGGCTACACTATGTGTTATCATCATCTGCAGAAGCACCATCTTCATGGCTGACTTAGATTCTAACACAGTTTCAGCAGCATAGCTTTCAGGAAAGACATGTCCCTCCCTCCCTCCCTCCCTTTTCCTCCTTGGTTGGGCTCTCAGTTTATGCCTTACATTTTCTTAGTTATTATGATATTAAGAACTTGGGGTACTGTTCCGATTCTCTGATTGTTCCGAAGGCTCTTCAAGATCAAGTCATATGCCTCACGTGCTTTTGTATCCATGTTACTAAAGTGTTTGGGAGATGATACGAGGTAGTGGTCAGAGAGGGGAATTTCAGAATCTGAGATCTCTGGATCACAGCAGCTCCGTATAACAACAAGGTCTGACCCTGTTCTCAGCTGCTGAAACTGAAGTTGAGTAGTCTGAGGGACTATGGAGTCAGCAGCAAGCAGGGAGATCAGATAAGCTCTGAGTTACTAAAGTTGTGCACTAAATGTCCAAGCACAGGGCAAGACTGTGTTTCCTATGTGTCCTGTGATTGACCTGGCTACTTAATTAGTTCTGACTAATGAGTTACTAAGTGGGAGTGACACAGGCTAGAGCATTTCATTGCAGGTTGGAGGCCGTTAAGTACATGCTTTCCCTTCCATGTCAAAAGTGCCTGAGAACAGTAAGGGAGGAGGCCAGGTTAGGATTGTGTGGCAGAGAGATAGTAAAAAGTGTCAGATAGGGCATGCGATTTAGAGAGAGAACTGATAAGATTTTCTGATAGATTGGGTATTATAAAGTTACTGTTCAAAATAGCTGTTTTACCCATCCATAGGTCTTTGAATGACTGCCATGGGCAGAGCCAGCTGCTCCCATCAAAGCACACTGCCCAGCCAACTGCTGTGAACAAATAGTAAGAAGAGATGAATTTTGGTTCTTTCAAGCCACTGTGTTTTGAGGGATGTTCGTTACTACTGCATAACTTTGTGAAACCTCACAAAACCTGAGTACTTTAGGAAATGAGTGAGGCTAAGAGAACTGATGCATCCATAGCAAGAATGGGTGCACTCTGTTCGGCTGTATCTAGTTCACCAGCAACTCTCAAGTGCCCAGCTACCTGATGGTTGCCTGGAACAGAGTGAAAGACCGTGAGTCAAGAGCTGAGTCATTGAGGAAAATGGTAGTGTGACAGAGTTCAGCAGCTTATAACTAAAGTATGGGGATAAGGTGGTGGAGGCAAATGAACGAGCTTTAAACAAGCAGAAGTTTGAGTGAGGTTTCTAGATTGCAGTGACGGTAGTTTGAAAAGGGCATTATAAAGTAAAAAAGGTACAGTCTTTTCCTTGGCTTATAAGAAAGAGGAGAGAAGAAGTATACAAGATTTGGAGAGGTGTGGCACTCTGGTTAGGGAGAAGACAGGAGAAAATCATTGGATTGTTTAGGACAATATAACTCTATTCTTTCAATAAGTCAACATTGTAACTATCCAAAAAGTGCTAGAACACATTAAATTCTTGTATTCTTAAATAGGGCCAATTTTACTTTCACAAAACATATAGAAAGTATTTCCTAATGAACACAAGCATTTTAAATTCTCTGTTCAAATAAATGCATGCTTTTAATGCCTCATAGCTCTTCAACATAAAGTCAGATTGTGGGTGACTCTGCATATCCCCAAATGGAAAAACATTTTTTCCCTATCTCAAACATATTCTGCTTCCTGCCCAAATTCATACCCACACAACACTCTGTGCTGTTGCTTTCATTTTCCCCCAATGCTGCTTAGATTTCTTCATGCATATTCGTATTTTTAGATCAGATAAGATGAATAGAAGATTCTTTCCCTGAAAAATATGTAGTGTGATTCAAAGAAAATGTTAATGAAATGAAATGCTTAAAGCTTTGTGAAATATGTAGCAACTAACTTTGTCTTTAAACTCAATAGTTTTATCTTTGTATATTTGAAGCACCATTTTTATGGAATTATGTAGGTGTACAAGCAATAATAATGACAGTATTTTTAAATGGAAGAGAAGGAGTGAAAAGAGATTTAATATATGTACAGGGAGACTAATCGTATATTTACTTCAACATATTCAGTTTTCAAGAAAACCACATTCATGTAGAAGTACCTGCCCTGCCACCAACACAGTAACAGGTGCTCAAAACGAAGAGCACTCCGCCTGGGGTGTTAAATTCCATGTCAGAAGCATGGTCCCCTCTGCTCCCACACTGCCTGACAAGCAGTTCAGACAGAGAGGTTGTTAATCATGATGCTTTGCCTTTAATTCCAAATAAAAACATGTACTTTAGCTTTATTCTTAAGAGGGTCTGATAGCTGGGGTAATGATTTGTTTTTGTATGGATGGAATAGTGCAAAGGTATGGAAAAATATTCATGTGAGAAATTTCTAAATGGTGGTGTGGTTTAAGAATAGCTTCTACTTTATTTGAACTACCCATGGCAAAGTCCCAGGACAAGATGAGTATACTATAAACAGTGAAATCTCCTTAGTGAAAACCATTGCATACTGAGAGAAATCTGTGGGTAGTGAATAGCAGCCAAGAATGCTGCCCATAGACTATATATTTTTTAAGATTTATTTATTTATTTGGAGGCAGAGCTACAGAGAGTCAGAGGCAAAGAGAGAGAGAAAGGTCTTCCATTTGCTGGTTCATTCTCCAGATGGCCCCAATGGCCGGAGCTGGACTGATCCGAAGCCAGGAGCCAGGAGCTTCTTTTGGGTCTCCCACATGGGTGCTGGGGCCCAAGGACTTGAGCCATCTTCTGCTGCTTTCCCATGCCATAGCAGAGAGCTGGATTAGAAGTGGAGAAGCTGGGACTTAAACCAGCACCCATATGGGAAGTCGACCCTGTAGACCAGGGCTTTAACCCACTGCGCCACAGCACTGGCCCCAGACTATATGTTTTTAAAAGCAATTTTCACATCAGTTTTAATACAGCTAGATAGGATTTCAACTTTATTCAAAAGACAAACTACTTGAATTTAGCTCTTATTTTAAAAATCTAAGATTATCTATAAGCAGTAGACCAACACTAGATGAGATGCAAAATTCAAACTTAGAATGTCAATAAAATTAAGAATCTAGTTGCATTCTTGGTGCATAGAAGTATACATTTCAAAACCTACTCGTTTGTTTAGTGCATCTGTTAAATGATACAATATCCATATCTATGATTACTCCAGAGATCAAATTAAGAACATTCCTCATTTGTTGGTTTGTCTCTAAGGAAAATACAGGAAAACAAATGCTAATCAAAAAATTAATGGACTTCTCAATGTATAATACATTAACTACTCTTTCAGCCATTTGGAAACAAAATAAAACTTAGGTGCTAACATATTCTTGGTAAATATCGTATGATTTTGAGGTCTTTGTGAGTATGCATTTGATTTAAGTCAGTAAATGCTTTCTGAATATTCCTGTTGCTATCTAGATGGAAAATCACATATAAAAATGGTCTTTATTACAGAACAAATGATACTCCCAGTGGTAACAGAAGATTCAGGCATCTCAGAAAGGTTCTTAGCACCTGGCTGCAGAACTCTGATGGTTCACTGCCTGAGAGGGTCATTTGCGATCAGTCATCAACTGTATCAGATGGTTCTCTAGCTAAGAAGGGGGAGCCTGGCGTGGTCTCTTGTCTTTACATTCAGACATCAACTCTTTCTTTCATAAGCCGGTAGAATAGTTAATACGTCACTTGGTGTGGTGTCCCCAAATCTGAATATCTGACTGCCTGAAGTTATTGTTACCACATTGGAGAAGGTTTTCTTCACCTTAGCAAAAACTGCTTTTAGGTTTTTAAATTACAAATTCCAAGATCCTGATTTGTTGAGGAGAAAGTGATGGCGAGAAAGCTGGAAATATCATTATCTCTTCTGGAGGAATCTTTCACCACATAGGAAATCTACTTTTTGGGGGCCATATTGTGGCATAGCAGGTAAAGCCACCATCTGTGACGATTGTATCCCATGTGAGTGCCATTTCGTGTCCTAGTTGCTCCACTTCTGAACCAGCTCCCTGCTAATGGCCTGGAAAAAGCAGTGGAAAATGGCCCAAGTCTTTGGGCACCTGCCACCCACATGGGAGGCATAGATACACTCCTGACCTGCCATTGTGGCCATCTGCAGAGTAAACCAGCAGAGGGAAGCTCTCTGTCTGTCTCTCCCTCTGTATCTGTAACTCTGACTTTCAAATAAACAAATAAATCCTCAAACAACAAAAAGAAAATCTATTTTGGTGGAACTGACCTTAAATAGTCTGTAAATATTTACTGAAAGGTGAATAGATTCTTAAATATCTTTTTGACTAATATTTGGCTAAAAGCAATATTTTAAATTTCAGTTATAAAATATAAGTCTCTTAAAAACTAAAACATCAAATGCTCAAGATCTGTGTTGTTTAATATGGTACCTGGCAGCCACCTGTAGCTGTTTAAATATGCATTAATTTACATTATACAAATTGGAAAACATAGTTTCTCAGTTGCAGTAGCTACATTTCAACTAATCAACATCAATATGTGGCTGGTGATTACCATAGTAGACCAAGTGGATATTGAACATTTCCATAAATGTGGAAAATTCAATTGGATATTGCTTCTTTAGCAAGTGTACAATTCAAATACAATACAGAGTAGAATTTGTGAGTCAGTAGCCCCAATTCAGTACTTTTGTCCTAGAGTCTTTCAAACTGTGCAAAATAAGAGATGGCATCTCTGACATTTCCTTCTTCCCACGAGGTCATGAAAACACCTTACCATGATTGCGTATGTGTGGTGTGACTACTGCATCACTTTTGTATATATTGTTTGTTGGTTAATCCCACAACAGAAAGTCTTAATAAATAAAAGATGATATTCTTTTTTAAATTTTTTTACAGGCAGAGTGGGCAGTGAGAGAGAGAGAGAAAGGTCTTCCTTTGCCGTTGGTTCACCCTCCAATGGCCGCCGCGGCTGGCACACTGCGGCTGGCGCACCGCGCTGATCCGATGGCAGGAGTCAGGTGCTTCTCCTGGTCTCCCATGGGGTGCAGGGCCCAAGCACTTGGGCCATCCTCCACTGCACTTCCTGGCCACAGCAGAGAGCTGGCCTGGAAGAGGGGCAACTAGGAAAGAATCCAGCACCCCAACCGGGACTAGAACCCGGTGTGCTGGCGCCGCAAGGCAGAGGATTAGCTTAGTGAGCCGCAGCGCCAGCGAAAAGATGATATTCTTAATCTATATCAAGGGGTTGGCTATAACTATCTTCTAGCGTATTCTCTACATATTTTTGATAATGAATATCAAATCAAAATTACTACAGCTTGGAGCTCAACAGATTAGATGCAAAGAACTAGGCTCAGAAAAATGAATGTAACTATAATAAATAACTTCTGTGCCTCTGCCCAAGGCTTTGGTTACTTCACCTGTAATTATATTTATAGTTTAGATTAGCATTCCTACAGTACAGCCCCATTATATATAGTATATTATATATACACACTATATATGATATGTGTGTGCATATATATATATATACACACATCCTTGCAGAAATGCATGCTTTGCATTGATGTATTCTGCCCTGTATAAACCTCATTATGTGAGTTTTAACATGGAGCCTTGAGCTGCAAGTTATTTATAATGGGACACACCTCAATTTTTGCTGGCCAAAAATTTCCTATGAAAGAATTACCTTCTGAACTAACATGAACAAGCCTCTCATTACCAGCAGTTTGAGGAGGAGATTAAAGCAAAGTGAAGGCATATAGAGATTTACTAATATGTTCACATCTAGAAGCCATGAGAAGCTGGGGATCTGCCATTACCTTGATATTTGGGAGATAAATGGGAGTCTTCAGCCTCTGCAGCTGTCACGAGCTTATTTCATCCTAATTGCAAAATTTTTATTTTAAATACTAGAATATGCACTGAGGAGGCTTCTGCTGGTAAGAAGAATTTTCAATTATAAACTTCCAGATTAATTCAAGCAGTGTAGGAGATACTAAGCGTGGCATTTTATTCTTTATTATTTTTTTGACTTTGTCATTTTTCATGAGGCAAGAAGGAAGGAGAAAAGGAAAAAAAGAAAGGAAAAGTGAAAGGAAGCACTTTAGTGATTTCTTGACGAGAAGAAACTGGTCCAGGCCTTAAAACTGGGCCCTGCATGTACACATAACCTGGTGCATGTAGGTCAGTAGCAGATGCTTGTTTAACGAAAGAAGGGAACTAATCACTAAATTTTACCTGAACCAAGAGCAAGGGTCACATTTTTTAGATTTAATATTTTTTTTTTTGACAGGCAGAGTGGACAGTGACAGAGAGAAAGGTCTTCCTATTGCCATTAGTTCACCCTCCAATGGCCACCGCGGCCAGCATGCTGTGACTGGCGCACCGTGCTGATCCGAAGGCAGGAGCCAAGTGCTTCTCCTGGTTTCCCATGCAGGTGCAGGGCCCAAGCACTTGGGCCATCCTCCACTGCACTCCCTGGCCACAGCAGAGAGCTGGACTGGAAGAGGGGCAACTGGGACAGAATCCGGCGCCCCAACCGGGACTAGAACCTGGTGTGCCGGCGCCGCTAGGTGGAGGATTAGCCTAGTGAGCCGCGGCACCGGCCCTAGATTTAATATTGATGAGTATATATCTTTATGAACTTTCTTTACTCCAATGTCTATATTGTTTGATATGTTGGAGAAATGAACATACATCACCACCCCTCCATTCCTTCTGTCTTAATTCTCTTTCTTCCTCTTATCAACAGAGACTTTAAATTAATGGATTAGCTCCTTGACATTTGGAGGTTTGTCCCATGAAAATATCTTCTCTATATGTTTATTTACTTAAAAGTATAATGGAATTGTGAATCAAGATAAAACTAGATGCTTCATTTTAATTCAATGATAGTAATCTCTCTAGCATATTCTCTTATTCTGCTGACACTTACTGAACATTTAACTGGTATAACAGGAAAACTGGTGAACTATGTAAAGTGTCATCATGGAGATTACAGTATGGTGAGGGCATATTTTTAAACAAGACCATGTACTGCACTTTCTCCTTTTAAAATCAGCAAAGTTTGTTGATTCATATAGTTCAATTCATTCCCTTATCCCTACCCCATACCACCACTTTATCAGGAAATGTCGAGGACAGTGAGAACAAAGGAAGAGATTTTGTATTACTGGATGTTGATGTGATGCTGCTCAGGATCACAGATGGTGAAGTAGGATGCACGCGGACAGGGAGCAGCCAGTGAGCCAAAAAGATCGCACAGCAAGTGCCTAGGTGTGTGACCAAGACAGGAGCGGGGCCTGCTCAGTCTTCTGAGCACCGACTACCTTCTGCAATCCTTGAGATAGGGCGATCTGAGCTTCAGTTTGACCCTTTTCTTATTCTTTGCATGTCAGTTTCCTTTTCAGAAAAAAATGTGGCATTAGAAAATAGTATCTAAATAGTAGTATGTCATGGTAATGATGAGTAGGGTTACAATGCTTGAGACAGATAGACACATGCAAGAAAGGCGCCAAATGACAGATCAAAGGCATTTCCTGACCAGAAGGTGGAAAATAGCAGTTGAGAGTTTTAGCAAATGCACTTAAGAATCTTAGAGGAGCTTCTCAGGCATTTATTACAAGCTAATTCAAACCCTTAGGGTTATTGAAGATTTTGTAGAAAGCACCTCTTAACTGACCAGCTGTCAATTAGCAACTGAAAAAATGCCTCAAGTACTCCATTATGATGATGATCAACTAAATGGGCTTTGATTATTATAATAATGCGCTAGTATAAAGTATAAAAAAACTCTGGTTTTAGATATGAAAAGATTTCATAACTGGTGATCATCTGTAAAATCACTGTGAAAAACTCCAATATAATTGCCCAATGATGCCCATTTATTTTTCCTTCCTCAAACTTCTCAGGTGATCTACTGTGATGAGAAACAATAATCATTATGATTTGATCACACTAATCTAATTTTCTGGATGGCTTCTTAACCTTCCAAGGATATCTTTCTTCTACTTCTTAATCATTAAACACAGCGGTAATTAGGGCAGGGGTGAGGAACATCAATGATGTAATAGTCTGAGAGGACACAGATGTGACTAAGGATATTTAGCTTTCTGCTTTTAAGTTTGCCTGTATGTGACTGTATCTGAATGTACACGCGCATTAACCTGAACACAGTGACATGACTGATAATCGATAGGTTGTGGGATCATGGGGCTGTGAGTTTAACACCAGGTTAGGTCTGCATTAGTCAAATGCCTTACAGTAATCATTAAAACTCTGACCCCAGTGTCATCATCTGTAAAATTAAGATAAAAAAGCAAATTGAAGGGATGTTTCAATGCCAGATGTAATACATGTGAAGATTTTGACATTTAATAGAACCTACAGCAAACAGTAGAAATTTTAACTCTATATCTTTCTAGATTGGGAGGTATTTTTTCACTGAACAGGTTTCTTGAATATAGACAATTTTTTTTATATTTGAGTCTCTTTGTGTTTCCTTTTGTCAGGATTAATTCCAGTTGTCGAATCTGGATGGCAATGGAGAATAAGAATTTTTGCCATGGATGCTGGAGATGTATTTCAATGATACTTAGGATGAGAGTTGGGAAAATTCACAACTGAACCCTGCTGATTCTGTATATTACAGGCTACTTGGGAAGTAGAGACCTCCTGAGCTCGTTCTCAGCATTTTATCTAACTCACATTCCATATAAAGAAAAAGAAAAAACAAATGTTTTGTAGTGTCCATTAATAATTGAAAGTAAATTACAAATCTGGTGATAAATTGGACCCTATAATCAATTGCATCATTTCTGATATGAAAAATGAAAAAAAAATATATAAATGCCCCCAGTCTTGGAGTAGAGATAACACTCATTGCTGGAACACAGTTGTCTTCTTAGTAAGTTTAGCAGGAATCAAACAGTGATGGCATCAATACCTGTTTGCATTCTATTTCTATTAATGAGATACATACATTTAGTTTCAAGTGCCAACTGCCGGTGTGTCCTAAACTCTTCCTCTCCTTACTACGGAGTATGGCAACTCTGGAAACAGGCATCACAGATCTCACTCTACAGAAAGTACTTTCCATTTACTTGCAATATATGCAGTCAGTTGAGAGCCTCTAGCTGTTAGCACCTTCAGGATTCAGCTTTCAAGGCTAGGTCACAGTCTTTTTGGAAAACCACAGTCAAAGACTGATTATAGTAGGGGCACTAAGGTTTGGCCATTTCTGTCCAGTATGAGCCCTCCCCTAATGTGCAATATTTTCTCTGGAGATGTACACTGGGTGGACCGACCTTGCAATATTATTGCCTCTTTGTCTCAGGTTTGCTCTTTCTAATCTTGCTACTTCTCACAAGTATCAGATCTGTATCAGAATTTGAGGACTTTCCTAACCCAATTCTGCTTCTTCCCCATCTTATCCTCCACTCTGCAAATACATCTTTTACATTCCTACATTGTTGCAATGTCTGCTTCCCACAGGAACCAGCTGACAGGTGTAGTACTAAAGAAACTTGGGTGTCTGAGTGATCATGCGGAGCACAGCAATCCCCTCTGTCCTGCAGCCCTGACTTAGCATGTGACAGAGAAATAACCTATACCTCTTTTTAAAAAATTGAGTCTTGTCCATTCTTTTCTTTAATTTGAAAGACACAGATATGGAGACAGAAACAGAGATAGAAATCTTTCATCAGTTGGTTCATTCTCTCATATGCCTGCAACAACTAGGGGGAGGAGAGTTTGAGACTAGAGCCTGGACCCATTCCAGGTCTTCCGTGTGGATGGCAGAGACCCAAGTGGACGAGCATAACCTGCTGCCTCCCAGCAAGTGCATTAGCAGGAAGTTAGGGTCACACAAGTGGGGCCCCAAACTCAGACACTCTCATACCAGATGAGGACATCCCAAGAAGCATTTTAACTGCTGTACTAAGTGTCTTCCACTAAACGTTATCCTTAAGACCTTGTATTATCGTATATTTCTATTTCAGCAGTGGACTCTAATATATGCATGGATAAATCACTAAAAGATTAAAGGTTAAAATTATTTTCCTCTACTACCCAAATTTTATATGTCTCAGTCATTTCTTCATCTAACATGTGAGTAGCCTTATTTTTTAAAAAAATATTTATTTGTTTATTTGGGAGGTAGAGTTACAAATGGAGAGGGAGATACGCAACGATCTTTCATCCGCTGGTTCACTCCCCAAATGGTCGCAATGGCTGGAGCTAGGCCGATCCGAAGCCAGGATCCAGGAGCTTCCTCCTGGTCTCCTACCTGGATGCAGGGGCCCAAGCACTTGGGCTGTTACCCACTGCTTCATTTTTCATTAGCTTTATAACCATCTAAACTATTCTTCGCTTCTTTATTAGCTCTTTTAATGACGTAAGGTATTTTTATTTCTTGTTATTTGTATATTATGTTTTACAACTATTGCCTAGGAGGATAGAAAAGTTGAGTGCCATGATAAGTTCAGAGATTATTAACTTCCTTAATACAAATGAATCCATGTTATTTTACTAATTCATTCACTAGTTTTGAAAGCCTGAGTGATAGGGAAGGAGAGACAGACAGAGATCTTCCATCCAGTGGTTCATTTCCCCAAATTGCTGCAAAGGCTGGGGCTGATGCAAGCAAAAGCATGAGCTTGGAGTTTCCTCCCATGTGGGTGGCAGAGTCCCAGCACTTGAATGTTCTTTCACTGCTTTCCCAGGTGCGTTAGCAGGGAGTGGGAGTGGAAGCTAAGCGCCTGGGACTGATGTGGGCTGCCATTTTTGCAAGTGGTGACTTGGCTTGCTTTGTAGGCCAGTCTTTTAATACTATTTTAGAGCTGGCCTCTACCTTTCACAGAAAGATGACAAATGGTGGTGATGCATCTGAGGCTTGGGGAAAAAGTAAAAGTTTTCAAATGGCTAAATAATGATCTAGAGAGTGCTAGAAGTATTAATTAGGACCTATTAACCCACATCAGTTAGACAACCTTACAATAAAAATAATTCATCATCACATAGACTTACTACAGTTAAGTCATTCAGAAACTTATACCATTTCCAATTCTTGAACACCCTTGTAGCCATGCTCTGTGGTAGATGTACAGCAACTGCACCTGCACATATTTTATACATATAAATTTAAATGACCAGATTTGATGTGTCATGATTTCCTTGTGTGACTACAACAAAGACTTGAAATGCACAAAGTAATCTCTTTGCTAAGCCCAGTACATGTTTAATATCCTACATGAGCACATGGGCTACTAGTTTAAATATTCAAAAGCTTACTGTTTCCAAATTTTCATCTTTGGCTTCACATTACACATACTGCTTTGCAAAATATTTGATCAAATAGATGTGGTATTTAAAAGCAAATCATAAAAAAATAACTACTTGCTTTAATTTCACTTGTGCTTGCTGAATAAAGCATTTTTTCAAAGTTAGCATTCATTGCAGGGTACTTAGAAAGACGGTTTAGGAATGTTACAAGAACAGAAATTTGTTGTTATGACAGATACTGAAGAATGGGAGAAAGAACATCTTGTGATTGGTATTTTCAGATGCAATACTAGAGCCTATCCAAAAACATATATAAATAACTGGAGAAGGAAAGTGATACTCCTTGTTTTCTAGCAGCAGCATGGTACATTGCTTATTGGTTTACCACAAATCTGCCAAAAATGCAGTATGCTTTGTAATTTAGTCTTGAAGCTTTCACTGAAAAATTTCTTTGCACACAGAAGCTTATCTAATTTAATACTAAGCACCGAGATGCAGGGCATGGAAATATGTCTCATCCTTAAGTAGTCTGAGGTTTCGTTTCATTAGCAAATTTCACTATAAAGAGGCACAAGTTGCAAGTAATTTCTTTCTAGCCATATTAATTCTCATTTAAGAAAGATAAGACAATCAACCTGATGACGTGCCAATTTATTAAATTCATATATCTGAAATTTAATTTCTACTGAATTAACTATGATGAAACATCAGGCTTTACTTTCCAAAGAAAAGGGGCTTATAACTATCACAGAGAATGCCAGGGGGTGGCAAATGATACAAACTGATCTCAGTGGCAGAAAAATCCCAGTGCTTTTTAACCAGTTCAGCTATTATATTATCTATTTGTCTAGTTCCTGGCATGTTATATGAAAAAAATATAATTGAGGAAGTACTAAAATCTCCTATATGATCTTCACAATATATGCTTTTTAAAAATGTTTTTGACAGGCAGAGTGGATAGTGAGAGAGAGAGAGACAGAGAGAAAGGTCTTCCTTTTCCGTTGGTTCACCCCCCAATGGCCACTGCAGCCAGCACACCGTGCTGGTCCGAAGCCAGGAGCCAGGTGCTTCTTCTGGTCTCCCATGCGGGTGCAGGGCCCAAGGACTTGGGCCATCCTCCACTGCACTCCTGGGCCATAGCAGAGAGTTGGACAGGAAGAGGAGTGACCGGGACAGAATCTGGCGCCCCAACCAGGACTAGAACCCAGTGTGCTGGCGCCGCAGGCGGAGGATTAGCCTATTGAGCCATGGCACTGGCCCAAAATATATATTTTAAAGTATAAAAATCAATGATGAAGTGTCATCATGATGAACCTATTTCATTTGTGTTTGAAGCTGTCTTTTTACCATTACAAGTCGTTCTGTAAGGAACATCTTTAGACATACAGTAGTTCCTTTTTCTTCAGCTGAGCCATGAGGTTAGGACTGGGGTTTTCTGAGAGAATTAGCAAATGTTTTATAGTCACTCCTTACTGCTGGTCCCTGACCCATGGCAGGCACTTGTAGCCCAGCCTGCTGTTCTTTGCTGCTAAGGCTGAGTTCTTAGCAGCACAGTGCTTGCTCCACACAGCCACCATGATTATACATAAATCTTTTTTTAAATTTATTTATTTGGCAGGTAGAGTTATAGACAGTGTGAGAGAGAGAGAGAGACAGAGAGAAAGGTCTTCCTTTAATTGATTCACTCCCCAAATGACTACTACGGCCAGCACTGCGCTGATCCGAAGCCAGGAGCCGGGTGCTTCTTCCTGGTCTCCCGCAGGTACAGGGGCCCAAGCACTTGGGCCATCCTCCATTGCCCTCCTGGGCCACAGCAGAGAGCTGGACTGGAAGAGGAGCAACCAGGAATAGAACCCGGCATCCCATATGGGATGCCGCAGGCAGAGGATTAACCAAGTGAGCCATGGCGCCAGCCCCAGCCACTATAGTTAAACACAGAGTCAAGGTTGGCATGCTAAGCGATGTGGCTTATTTGTCATCTTTCATCTATGCTTTCCTAAAATGACCATCCAGTTTTCACTGCTACTGAAACCAACTGAATACAGCAATATCATGGCAACTTTGCTAACATTTTAATCACTTTTATCATTTTAAAGTGTTTAATCTTTTTTATCATAAGGTTATTGCATTTTGTTCCTTGGCTTATGTATGAAGATAAACATCCTCCTATATGTATGTTTGAGAATTCTATTTACTCCGGAATGAGTTTTTATTAAAACTGCTTTGCCTATTTATTTACTGGAATTCTACAGAGGAATGACCTTCCTTGGGACACTGAGATTTGGATTTTCTTTATTCCACTTGATATTTATATTGGTGCCTTTCCCCCAAACTGCTTTACCCAAACACAATTCTCACCCCCTTGAGTAACATAAATTACTTTTAACTATAAAATGATTTGAATAAAAAAAACTGGAAGAGAGTAAATGATCTCAGAATACTAAAGAGAGCATTTTATTTTGTCAGTAATGTTTGTTGTATTTTGGAAGATATCTAAAATAATATTTTTAGAGGTTGGATTTTATTTTTCTGCATGCTGTCTTAAGTGTGTTTTCTGCATTATTATGCGATGTTGATGAAGTTCTTTCTATCAAGAATTTCTTCTTTAGGGACAATAGTCTTGTTTAGTTATATTATGTGCAGAATTCTCATAGTGATACATGTGAATAATACAAACAACGTTGATGCTTCCTATAGGGAAACAGAGAAGTGTCAAAGTGAATTGAGGGGTGTGAGGGCAGGCAAGCTTGGTGGTATCTGACATGTGATGACACCTGAAGTGGCATGATCTGTGTCCTTCTGATTTCTGTTGTTAATATCGCAGTCCCCTTCCCTGTCTGTCTCCATCTCTGTCTACTCAGTGACTTGATGATTGAGGCAATCATCTCGATTGGAGGAATGAAGGCATAATGCTCCTTGTGAAATTTAGCTTCGGGAAGGGATAGAGGCAAATCCTGTGAGATTTTCTGTTAGTGGAGAAAACAGCAATGTGGACAATAACACTACTGGGATTGACTTCTGGACGGGGGATGCAGATGTTGCTAAGGAAAATCGCCTTCTCTGCCATTCTGTGGTTATAAATGCTTTACGAAGAGAACTGAATTGAACTTCTCCCTCTGCTAATTAATTTGGCATGTACACGGAGAACAGTTATGTCAAAGTCAAATGGTAGGAAAAATATCCTTTACAGTGTGGCTAAGATATGTAGTATTCAGATAATTCATCAGCTGTTCACCTAAACCCACCCTCATGCAGTACCTTCATCATTTCTTGAATGCCCTAATTCTATTTTCAGTTCTAGGATTTGTTTATTCTTTATTCACAAATGAAACAGCTGTCACCATTTCTAAACTTCTAAGATCCATTTTGGCTTAAGGTTCAACTCAAGTAATTAGAGTTACTTCATGTTGGTGATAAAAGAGGCCTTAGTTAAGGAAACTAAAATTCATCAAGGGACTTTGCTATGCCAGCCGCTGGTCCAGGAATTTCAAACAATCTTATGATTGCCACCACTTGAATCACGGCCATAAATGAATTATGCCTATGTGATACAAACTCTGGAGCAGTTAGCTTTGTACATTTCCCAATTTAATACGGAAAATGGCCCTATGGGGTAAGGATTATCATCCCTGGGTACGTATGTGGAATAAGCCCTTTTTGAAGCCACACAGCCAATAAGGATAGAAATGAGATTTCCAAACAGGTTCCAAAAGTCAGGCTTTTCTCCTTGTTCCTCACTGTGTCTTTTGCCTCTGTTCTAATCTGGAAGGTTCACTTTTTGCTCTAACCTGAATTTCTCATCTCAAGACTAATATTTTCTCTGGTGTATCTACTTGGCATTTTCTTCCTTGTGTCATACATACTTGTATTATATATTTATACTTGTATCAGCATGTGTGCTCTGTTCTATAACCAGATAACTTCCAACAGATGATATTAATTATTCAAATATTCCCAATTCTGACATTGCTTAACAAGTCAGTTTTGCTGTTGACAATTATTAATCTAAAGGTCCATGGCAAAGAAAAGTGAGTGTTCTTTACTTTACATTAAAAGAAAAAGAAAAATGGAATCAAAGCAGAAGGACTACTATACAAAGAGAAGAAAAATAATTATGTTTTATAATTACTCCTTCCTTTTTTATGTATGTATGTATGTATGTATGCATTTGAAAGGCAGAGTGTTGAAGGGAAATGGGGAGAGAGTAGTGTCTTCCTTCCACTGGTTCACACCATAGATGCCTTCAATAGCTGTGGGTGGGACAGACCAAGGTCAGAAACAAGGAACTCCACCTCAGTCTCTAATGTGGGTGGCAGGGACCCTTGCACTTGGGCCATCTGCTGTCTCCCAGATGCATTAGCAGAAGCTGGATAGGAAATGGAGGTAAGACTGGATCCCAGGTACTCTGATATGGGATGTCGATGTCCCAAGCACAGGCTTTCCCTGAGGTACCCAACACCCTCCCTTCTTTCTATCTCTTTTCTATAATTTTTAAAAATTTATTTGAAAGACAGAGGGAGAGAGTCAGAGAGACAAACAGATAGCTCCTATCAACCTCTTCACTCCCCAGATGTTCACGACTCCTGAGGCTGGCCCAGGCAGAAGCCAGAAGCCAGATCCAATCTGAATCTCTCACATGGATGGCATGGATTCAGCTACTTGAGTTGTCATTGGCTGCCTCCCAGAGTGTGCATTAGCAGGAACTGGAATCCAGAATGGAGCTGGCACTTGAACCGCAACACTCCAATAGGAAGTGCAGATGTCCCAAGAAAACTGCTCCCCAAACACCCACCTCTTGGCCATAATTTTAAACATGTTTGTATGTTGATTTTTCATTTTGTGTTGTATTATTTTGCACCCAGAGCTATATATAAGTGGTTGCTGGATTATTCTTTAAGTTTCTTCTTTGAATGGAAAATGAGCCACCACCAAAAAAAGGGAATTGATGCTTATGTATTTTATGATGATAGAAAGTATTTAAAAATGTGTGAGTGGGTGTCTAGCACAGGTTGAGTTTTTTGTTGAAATTTAGTTTTACATTAACTTGTTATTTGCAGGGAATTCATTAGGTTTCTGCCACTGCATTACCGGCACTTTTCAGTGTCTTACCTTACCTACTGTTAAAAAATGCAATTGTTAGCCGGCGCCGTGGCACAATAGGCTAATCCTCCACCTTGCGGCGCCGGCACACCGGGTTCTAGTCCCGGTCGGGGCGCCGGATTCTGTCCCGGTTGCCCCTCTTCCAGGCCAGCTCTCTGCTATGGCCAGGGAGTGCAGTGGAGGATGGCCCAGGTGCTTGGGCCCTGCACCCCATGGGAGACCAGGAAAAGCACCTGGATCCTGGCTCCTGCCATCGGATCAGGGCGGTGCGCCGGCTGCAGCGGCGGCCATTGGAGGGTGAACCAACGGCAAAAAAAGGAAGACCTTTCTCTCTCTGTCTCTCTCTCACTGTCCACTCTGCCTATCAAAAATAAAAAAAAAAAAATAAAAAAAAAAATAAAAAAAAAAAATGCAATTGTTGCTATTCTTAACCTTAATACTGCTTGGTTTTTCTTAAAATATTTTAAACTGAAAACTGTAATAAAAGCTCTTTTTCGATTGAACCAGCCTCCAATACAAGAAAAGGTTTAACTTCTTTTCTTGTCTCCTTCTCAGAATTGAAATCTGTATTCAGGATGTAAGGCTGCTTCTTGAGTGCTTGGAGAATCAGAGAAAATGGCCCATTTTCATTTTAATGAATCATGCTGGAGAATAAATTTACATGATGTTAATACTGAGACCTGGAAGATGGTATGGTATAATGCTCATAATAAAGGATTTAGGAACCATGACAGTTCTGGGGTATGAATTCTGGTAAGCCACTCATGTGTGACTTTGGATAAGTTACTTGAGTTCACAGTTGCTCAGTAAATGGAGATGGAATGCAAGGCAGAGGCAGCACATCACTGGAAAGCAACGCGGCGAGGCCAAAATGAGATAAACAAGGCATTGGGGCTTTCCTCTCCCGATGCACCTCAGGATTTTCTGCACATAAAACAGCAGCACAGAGTCGGGCATCACTCACTGTGGGTTCTTTAAGTGGATCTGACAGCAGCTGAAAGGCTTTGCTCCTAAAGATGGTGAGGCATAATTTCATTCCAGGCAGCTACTGGGAGAGGGAACCCGGGAGGATGTTTGACTCCTTCTCTATCTCTCAGCTATGGAGTCTTCAGTGGTTTGTATCTGATAAACACATTAAAGAAGTATATGGAGGGGAAATGCATATCTATGGGGATGGAGGGAAGGCAAACTCATAGAATCAGGAAGAAAAACACCAAGGAGATAATTTCAGGATCCAGGGAACAAAGTTGACTAAGGAAATTTTAGTATGGAAATGTATTAACTTGATCATTAAGCTGTTAGTCGAGGACTTGTTCAAAGCATTTTCTCATCATGTCATGCAATTAGTAATCCAGAGGTCTGCATTGCAAAACCTTTATTCACCTGCGCAGGATCCATCTCCCAGATGTGATGCAGAGACACTGTAATGGCTGCTGTGATCTTCAGTAAACTGTCTCATTTTCCTGTGTGTCAATTCCCTTATTAGGAAAATGCACCCTCATTAAATTCCACAGGCCCCCAGAAGATCAAAGGACTTCTGTCAAACATGCAACTTGTTATTTTGGATAAATTTGTGATTTTGGGCAACAAATCATCAATGATACTGGGGGGAGATAAGGGACAGTATCTAACTGGATTCATGGGCATCCAACCACAATTAAAGAGCATTTAAGCTTTCTGTACATTCTGTTATTTATTGATATGGTTTTGCTTTCAATTCTTATGAAATACCAGTGAGCCACTAATAAGCTATATAAAAGTATATTCAAAGGTATTAGATTTTCTTTAATTGTATCTGAGTAAAGATAATTCCAGTTGTTCTATAATTTCCCTTGAATTCTCTGGAAAAAAAATCCCTCTTGGACAAGATTTTTGTCTTGAATTAAGGCTTATGCAGACCTATTTCAAATGACTGATCATGAAAGTTGCTTACAGTCTGGATACCCCTGAAACACTCCTACTGTAATTCAATTCTCATTTCCTTCACTATATATTCTTTTTTTTTTTTTTTTGACAGGCAGAGTTAGACAATGAGAGAGAGAGAGACAGAGAGGAAGGTCTTTTTTCCATTGGTTCACCTCTTAAATGGCCGCCACGGCTGGCGTGCTGCGACCGACACACTGCACCCATCCAAAGCCAGGAACCAGGTGCTTCCTCCTGGTCTCCCATGCGGGTGCAGAGCCCAAGCACTTGGGCCATCCTCCACTGCACTCCTGGGCCACAGCAGAGAGCTGGACTGGAAGAGGAGCAACCGGGACAGAATCCGGCGCCTCAACCGCGACTAGAACCCAGTGTGCTGGCGCTGCAGGCTGAGGATTAGTCTAGTGAGCCGCGGTGCCGGCCTATATATTCTTTGTAGTATGCATCAACTTAACATCCCCCAAAAGGAAAAGGACTTAACTGAGAGATGACGTGGTGTTCATGGGTTATAAATTTGCATTATAAAATATGTTCACAGAAGTGATCAAACTTCATTAACCATATACATTGTGACAGGTGCAAGCTAACAGAGAATTAGGCAACTCTCTAACCAAAGGAGCAAACAACCTTAAGTTCACATCCTTGTGGATTATACTTTGTATTGCCTGTGGCCAACAAGCAGACGCTAAAGATGCTTGCCTTGAAATATTTTTATTTTGTTAATAAGTGGTTGTAATTTATACATAGTAGAAAAATCTATTAAAATCCAATTTTCTCTTTTAGTATGACACATGCATAATAAAAATTAGGCATCATTTGTGAGATTAGATTTGGGAAGAAAATAATTGAAGTATACATCATTTTAACATTAAAAATCTATGTTATGAATAAAATTAAATCTTCATCTGGGAGTTGATAAATAGATAATTATATTTACTATATTATATATTTATCATAAATATAAATTTATATAAATTCTATATTTATTTAAATACATACATTTATTTATATCCTACTGTGAGCAGAAACCCCAGGAAAAAAATCCACCTAATTAAACAGTGAGGAAGATTCAAGTTGTTCATTGGGGGAAAACTGTACAGTGATCCATCTACTTCTTTCCAAACTTTGCAAACTATTTAAGGCCAAATCATGCAAACTCTAAGGAACTGCATGCTGTAATTCTAGTCAAGCAAGTGTTGGGGTTGTGGAAGCTGTGAGATAGAACAGAATCTCCAGGTTAAAAAGAGAAGTTTTTTTTTTTTTTTTCACACAATGTGTCGGCCATCCCATGGCAGCTGAGTGAAAAATCACCTTAGGGGCAGTGTTCACAGCTGCAGGGATTACCTGTGGGGCTAGAGTTTAGAGACAGCCCATCAAATCTTTGTTTGTTTAATAAACCTAAGGCATAGCGCCAAATTGGTTAAATGTACCATGTCTGAGTTCACTCAAGCATGTTACCACAGTGAAATTAAAGAAGAAATGAAATGGAGCTGATCCGTTATAACTAGATGCAATAAAGGACACTGAATATTACATTAGAAACTTCTCTCGGTTTCATGTAGAGTCTGTGTGATACTGACAAATACTGCTTCTGAGGAAACGCTTGGTGCCATCTTTGACTGACTCCCATCTGACATTCTTTTGACTTCCTCTGAAACATTTATTAATAAAATCATCTTTTAAAATCCTTTTTTCTATATTGTACATTTTAGCTATAGTTTTGAACACAAAAAGAAGAAATAGCTGATTTATTCAACCAAAAGTCAATTTATTTATAAAAATACTGAATTCTGGGAGGCAACACTTTAACACAATACTTAACTACAATTAGTCTCTCTCCTCCCTGTGAGCCAGTACCAGCATTTTCTATCTGCAGCTCAACAGTGAGAAAATAGTTTCCTTGTAGGAGATCTGGGAGGTGTTGGGACATCAATTCTATCACTTCCAGAAATTTTACTGTCACTTTCAAGCACCACTCTGAAGTACCCAAGGGCTGAACCCATGAATAGACAAGGAAGACTGAAGGGGAAGTGGGAATGTGGGTCACACAATTTTACTAAATTGACTTTTTATCAAACTTGCAGGTCCAACAGTCATGGAGACAGGTGGTCAATGGCTTTTTAGTTGACCGAGTCCCTGCATTTTTCCAGACCAAAGCATGTGAAATTTTCAGAGAGAGAGGGTGTTGCCCCACCTCACTGACAAAAGCTGTGGGAGACAGTGGATCATAATGAGCCAATCTTGATAACATTATTGGGCACCATTAGCATCCATGGTGTTGGCATCAGTTGCTTTGAATAAAAGACTATAAATGTGGAAAAGAGCACAAAATTTAATGTCATCCTGGTATTTTCTGCAATAATCATGGACCCTTTGCTCCACAGGCCAACCCAAGAACTTGTTTGTTCCCTATCATACTTCATGTTTCCCCCACCTTTTAATCTTAATTCATGCTACTCCTTTTATTTAAAATTGGCTTCTCTTCTTCTGCCATCTTGGAACCTCCAAAGCCTATCACACATATTCCGAACACTACCTCCAAAATATCAGTGTTCTTAGCCTTCCGCCTTCCCTTGCCACTTCTTCTAGAAGTTAAGTCTTTCTCTTCTGAACTGTGGAATACATCATCTGCTCAAGACTCAGGCTATGAAAATCATGTTTGACCTGGTTGTAGGGTTAATTATGGGTATGTGACCTCATAATTCTCAATGAACTCTTTAAGGGTAGAATCTGTATCTCATTCATATTTGTATCCCTTAAGCCACTCACCATAGTAGTAGGCTCTTAGTAGATATTTGCTTAATAAATGCATTTATTGAATATTGAGACAAAAGTGACTCTGGGGGGAAGGACTCAGCTAATCGCTCCAATTTTTCTCAGAATTTATGGTACCTAGTCAAAGCTCTTTCTCCCTGGACTCCCCTACAGTCTTTCCTAACCTCCTTTTCTTTTCTTTTTAGATCCCTTTGGATTCAGGTAAGGCCTTCAACCCCAGCCGTACCCAAGCAGCTTCCTGATTGACCAGGTTACTCTGATACAGGAATTAGGTAGGCAGCCTAGGGAACAACAATCTGTCTCTTCTTTTTCTTTTTTTTTTTTTCATCCCTAAGGAAAGGATGAATGAATATTGCTCTCTCCTCTAGGTGGTAGAGAACTCTACTGCTAAATTCTTTGATAACTCTGGAACGTTTTGGATCAGAGCCCAGACTCTCTCCTTTCTTTACAAGTCAGTCTGAAGGTCTGAAAACGCTTAGAGTCTTTCCGACCACGCTTGCTTTACTCCATATTCACAATCCTGGCCATTTTCTGGAGACCAGCAGTGCAATATGAGTCCACCTCCAGGTTCCCACAGCTGCCAGCCTAGACCGAGTCTGCATGTGCCCATTTGTGCTGTGGTCAGCACGCAGCTGGGACCCCGCACAGACTGGGTCTGAATATAAGATATTGTGCTTCCAAGTTGTGTAAGACTCTGGAAACTCCCCAAGTTTTTGTTTCCTCATCTATAAAATAGAGATGACAATATCTGCCTTACAGGATCTTTGAGAGGATTAAATAAGAAAAGACATGTAGATCCGTGGCACAATTCTCAGCACATGGTAACTCTTAAGCTTAAGAAATGGCTCACTTGTTCTCTGCATAACCACATCCTTGTCTTTCTCCAAGCAAAGATCTCCCTAGCTAAATCCCCTCCTTTCTCGTTTCTCCTTTTTAAGGACATCCTGTTGATCCAGTTGACTCTGAAATCATCTCATGCAAATCTATTCATAACTGATCTGCTTCCTTCTTCTGTAAACATCGCTTATTTTGGTAGCATGCAAATTGAAAATTCTGTATATTATCTTTCTTATCCTATGGTGATGAATTCTGACTATCAGATCACTGAGAACAGGGTCACAGTTTATGGACAACTGTTCCACTCAGGGCTTACCCTATTGTTAGCATATGAAAAGTAAACAATCATAATTTATTGGCTCAACAGTTGAAGAAAATGCTGAGGGACAACAATTTTAATTCTGCAGCAGAATGCTCTGATCTTTCTCATAATTGTTTATTACTGTTCTTGCTTGATAATTTAAAGTGTGGCAAACAAGAAATAACCCATTCATAAAGTTCTTTGGCATCATGACATGTCTTTAATCTTCTGTGGTTAAATATCACCGTGGCCAAATGCAGTAATATAATAAAAAGCAATCTATTATCATAATAAGTCACCAGGAGTACAATCAGTCACCACGTCAGGTTCCTGACACCTTGCCATGCCCAGGCTCTCCCTCCACAATGTATGACATCAACTAATTTACGTGTTTTCTGTATGGAGACGAATCAAGAAACCCTGTTCATTGATGTAGGAACACCAGAAATAACTTTAAAATGATGTATCGTATTTGCCAGTTACCTTCAAGATGCAACTCAGATGTGGGCATTTGTACACCAGATTATTACAGCGTTAATGAATTCTGAAAAAGCCTGTCTCCACAGTCAAGTGCCACAGGTAACTGCACAGTCAAACCAGTGTAGGAAATTGAAAAGAGCAGGTATGATGGCCCAGGTGTCTCATTAGTTATACATGGATTTTTACAGGATAAGAAAGACTTCATTGCTCTGACAAGAAGTTACTCGTCTACATTTTAAAACTGGCAAGACATTACCAATTTCATGGTTCTATTCCTGTCACTGAGTATGCCATGAACTTGCATGCTCCATTAACGTGTTGGAAATGCTACACACGGGGGATGGTGAATGCAGCATCTGTCTCACACACTCAAGCTGCTGCTCTTTCGCCTCTGGTCCTTTGGACATTGTTGTCAACTCTCTGCTCCCCAGACCCCTACTCTAAGTAGTGTTACACCTGCTGTAAGGCTTAGAGATTCTCCACAGCCAACTCACGGCGGTACTTGTGGTAGGCTCCCATGTGTGTAGCCGTTTAATGCCTTGATGGTTGTTTAATGGCTCCTCTCAAACACCTATTCCTGAATGACGGTCATAAACCTCAGTTTAAGCAAAAGCCACACGGTAACAGAAATGTCACGAAAACCACGGAGACTATGGTAGTACAGCAGTTACCTGAATGGTGGCATCCAAGACCCTCCTCCTCTGCCCCAACCTCCCACCTCGGCACCCCTGTGTGATTGTAAGAGGATAGAAAAAGAGTATTAGCTCTTTAAGAGAGAGAGAGAAAGAAAGAGAGAGAGAAAATACTTCCTTTGCTTGTCTGGAATCAAATAAGAAGCTTATTCATGCATTTTAAATTAAGCCCTTATTTTAATAGCTAAACACAAAGAGTAAACACTCAGAAAGTGGACTGTCTCTGTAACATTTGCTGGGAGAATTTTACACGCTATAGTTGGCATTCTGGTTTCATTACGCCATTTTATGGGCAATGAGATTAGATTTTTTTTCAAATGCAATTTATCTGAAGGAAAATATTAATTTGGAGGTTATTATTACAGTACTGCATTTCAATGTAATTCTCCAATTTGTTAAAAACCATGAACTGCTCTGTTCATTTCACAACAAAGTATTCAAAAATTGGAGGTACAAATAAAAATAGCAAAAGACAGGTGTTTGGCTTAGTATTTAAGAGTCTCCTTGGTATGCTCACGTGCCATGTTGGTGTTCCTGGGTTTGCGCTCTGGCTTTGCTTCTGATTCTAGCTTCCTACTAATGTGTGCTCTGGGAGGCTGCAGGTGATGGCTCAGTGAGTGAGTGGGTGAGTCCCTGCTGCAGACATAGGAGATCTGAACTGAGTTCCAGGCTCCCAGCTTCTTCCTGGTCCAGTCTCAGCCCACCGCAGGCATTTAGGCATTTAGGAAGTGAACCAGATGAAAGTGCTAGCTCACTTGCTCTGCTCTCTCCCCGTCCCCCTGCCTTTCAAATAAGAATGATTAAAAAAAAAAATAGGGCTAACATTCCTAAAGCCCAGTGACATTTACTTGCTAACACCCAGCCCTCCTTCAACAGCTGTGTATTGCTGCCTTTTCAGAATGAGCTAGTCCTTAAGAGCATGTGATTACCTCCTACAACTTTCACAACCTGTGACTAGTTTGTTCTCTTCATCGGAATCTTAGCTGAAGTCCAGGTACTCTTGCTCAGGATTTGCACCCTCAATTTTCAGCTACAAGAATTAATATTCTCAGCAGGGTGGTTAGATATTTATTATAAATGAAAATGACTGTATCCTGTGTTTTGTTTTCCATTTCTGACTGTGCACAAAATAGAATACTAGGTTTTATTTTGTTAATCAGAAGCTCTCTTCAATAGTCTCCATCCTTTATCTTGACATACACAGAATTCTGTATATTTTCAAATATGTAGGGTTTTCTTGTATCACTGTATGGCAATTTTCATTTGTCAAGTGTGTGGTATTTAAAGATAATTGTAGAGTATTTGGAAACTGGGAACTACATAAATGTTCAAGAAAAAAATTTTCCACATTTTACCAAAGCCTTAGTGTTTCCAACGGCTAACTATTTTTTCCCCATGGATTTGATTATACATCGCCTAGGAAGAGGATTCATATGGAACTCATTCTGATGTCCCTATAACCATGTTCTCTCACATGGCAAACATGTCCTAGTAGATAAATAAGGATCTTTGAGATGGGAAGACTGCCTCTGAAGTCTTATTCACCAGAGCTGTAAGATCAAGCTGTGGCATTTTTAAGCCACCAGATGTGTGGTATTGTATCAGAGCGGCAATCAGAAACCAACAAAAATGCCAAAATTTTAGGTTTCCCTGAGAAATCCTTTACTCTTTTCTCGAGCTGACCCTTTGGTGAACAGATACCCACCTCTGCTCTCATTGAGTTGGTTTGCTCCAGCTTTTCTTGTTAACTAGGGGTCTTTTTTATGATAGGTGCTTTCCTTGCCTTGTCCCTGCTCTCAGCACCTCACATTTCACAGGCAAGAAGCAGATGTTACACAAATAAATTCCCTGGCAAATGATACAGTAGGTGGTAAGAAAAAAAAAAAGAAGAAGGAAATGTGCTTTAGTGCTAATTATTTATTTGGAGATAATATTTGATGTGGTTTAATATTTTTTTCCCGAATGCATCTCAAATTCTTCCTGTGTCATTAGTAAGTCTCTGCCCATAGAGAACAGTATGTTTCTTACTCCCCAATAGACTGTTTCCTATTTCTGAATAACATTCCATCTATCATCAACTATTAGAAAGCCAGATGTTTCTCATTTCTAAAAATTTGCCATTATTCACCACTTAGAAAATAATTTGCATGCAAGTTCCAAATCTGAATTCCAAGACCTCAAAATTACACAATATTTCTATCCTCTTCCTTTGCAGAGGCTGGATTGGGGCCAAACAAAGGAAACTGCCCCAGAAATCCCCCTTGGCACATTTTATCATTTGGTGATCTGAAAGACCAGGCCACTTCTAGATTAATCACAGTGATTTTAGAGTTGAAACCCAAGGTGATATCTTTTGCCATCTTTAAATCCTTATAACTCTAAACTTACAAATGTAAGAAAAAAATAACTGAAGGAGAAGAAGAAAGAAAAGAGGAAATAAAAGAAGTGAAGAGAGGAGAGGAGAGGAGAGGAGAAGAGAGGAGAGGAGAGGAGAGGAGAGGAGAGGAGAGGAGAGGAGAGGAGAGGAGGAAAGAGGTGGGGAGGGGAGGAGAGGAGACTGGGGAGGGGCGGTGGGGAGGGGAACCTCTTGGATCCTCTTGAGTTGGGTCTGCTCTGGCTGACACAAGTATTCATCTTGCTATGCCTAGGAGTAGGTTTTGTTTTTATTTAGTTTCCCATGTCTCCATATTGTTTTCAATTTTATATCAGCAGTAAATCAGGATAATTCTCTATATGCTACATTCAAATGCCTTGAACTTTGATATTCCAAGTGATTACTTTTGAAGGTACTTATTATTAATTTGGCTTAAATGATTCTTATTTATTTAAATAAATACTTGAAAAGGAGAATCATTGAAGAGCTTTATTGTGGTTGAAGTTTATTAGGTGGCCTGGTTAGAGTGAGAGTTTCTGGTGGAATTGTGTCTCTGACACAGAGAAAAGTGTCATCATTTTGCCTTTCAAGTCTGTTTGTTTGCTTTCTTTTTTTAACTTTTATTTAATGAATATAAATTTCCAAAGTACAGCTTATGGATTACAATGGCTTCCCCCCCCATAACTTCCCTCCCACCCGCAACCCTCCCCTTTCCCACTCCCTCTCCCCTTCCATTCACATCAAGATTCATTTTCAATTCTCTTTATATACAGAAGATCAGTTTAGCATATATTAAGTAAAGATTTCAACAGTTTGCACCCACATAGAAACACAAAGTGAAAAATACTGTTTGAGTACTAGTTATAGCATTAAATCTCAATGTACAGCACACTAAGGACAGAGATCCTACATGAGGAGTAAGTGCACAGTGACTCCTGTTGTTGACTTAACAAATTGACACTCTTGTTTATGGCATCAGTAATCACTCTAGGCTCTTGTCATGAGCTGCCAAGGCTATGGAAGCCCCCTGAGTTCACTGACTCTGATCATATTTAGACAAGGCCATGGTCAAAGTGGAAGTTCTCTCCTCCCTCCAGAGAAAGGTACCTCCTTCTTTGATGACCCGTTCTTTCCACTGGGATCTCACTTGTGGAGATCTTTCATTTAGGGTGTTTTTTTTTTTTTTTTCCCCAGAGTGTCTTGGCTTTCCATGCCTGAAATACTCTCATGGGCTTTTCAGCCAGATCCGCATGCCTTAAGGGCTGATTCTGAGGCCAGAGTGTTGTTTAGGACATCTGCCATTCTATGGGTCTGCTGTGTATCTCACTTCCCATGTTGGATCGTTCTCTCCCATTTTTATTCTATCAGCTAGTATTTGCAGACACTAGTCTTGTTTGTGTGATCCCTTTGACTCTTAGTCCTATCATTATGATCAATTGTGAACAGAAATTGATCACTGGGACTAGTGAGATGGGATTGGTACATGCCACCTTGATGGGATTCAATTGGAATCCCCTGGAATGTTTTAACTCTACCGTTTGGGGCAAGTCAGCTTGAGCAAAGAAATTATGGGATATGTATTCTATAGAATGCTATACAGCAGTAAAAAACAATGAAATCTAGTCATTTGCAACAAAATGGAGGAATGTGGAAAACATTATGCTGAGTGAAATAAACCAGTCCCAAAGGGACAAATATCATATGTTCTCCCTGAACAGTGACAACTAACTGAGCACCAAAAAGGAAACCTGTTAAAGTGAAATGAAAACTATGAGAAATGGTGACTTGATCTGCCCTTGCCATGACTGTTGATGAACAACTTAATACGTTATCCCTCTTAGTATTTTTTTTTGTTTGTTCTACTTAATACTACTGGTTTAATTCTGTAATTAATACACAATTATTCTTAAGTGTTGAAATTTAACTGAAAAGTAATCCCTGTTAAATATAAGAGTGTGAATAAGAGAGGGAAGAGATGTACAATTTGGGACATGTTCATTTTTATTTTATTGTGTGATGCTGCTTCTCAACTTACCTGTGTTCCATTTAGTTAAACTTACAGCTGAGTTCCAAAGGCACTATCCAAACACATTTCAAGTGATATTTAAATAGTCACTTGAAATAAAATTCCAGCACATTCCCAAGGTACCAAATTATCTGTGCGTATGTATATGTTGTGTTTGGTCTTTATGCCCATTTTAGACTTTATTTTGCCTTAAAGTTAGTTGTGGCTGAAGAAGACACCTCAGGGGCTGGCGCTGTGGGGTAGTGGGTAAAGCCACCAGCTGTAGCGCCAGCGTCCCATATGGGTGCCTGTTCAAGTCCTTGCTGCCCCACTTCTGATCCAGCCCTCTGCTGTGGAAAAAGAAATCAAATTTCAAACCTGAAAAAAGAGTTCTTGTAACCCAGCATCAATTTGATCAGAGATCATGTTTGAACATTTAGGCAGATTTTATTCATAGGCAGTTAAAGCCTTTTAAATGCATCTTGTGATTCTAATATTTGATTAAGAAAGTATTTGGAAACATCTTCCCCCCCCTTTAGTAACTGTAAAATTGAACCCTGAGAATTATTATACTTTCTATTTCTGTCTTGATTTGCAAAGGTCATGGTAATCAATATTAACTGGAAAATAATGTGGAACAATTAGTTTTTCTTGCATGCTTATAATTTATGCTGATATCAGTTGACATTAGTTAATGCATATATAGAAGAAGGGGAAATTAAGCTGCTGATAATTGAGCTTCATACTTACTGCTATTATTATTATTTTTGCTTCAGGTAAAAAGTTTATAATCTGTCATTTCATTAGCAAAAAAATTGGTTGTGTTTTATCATAGAACTCACTTTCCAAATGTATTGACCCTCAAAAAATAAGATGTCAATATTTTTGAGGTTTGTAAGTTTAACTGCTTTTGTCTATATCAAAACTGAATTTATGATACTCTTCATATTCTAAAAGCCCAATTAATAGTCTGCTGAAATAAGACAGAGTTTTTACATTAATCCAAGTATCTTTGATCACAAGAACGTTGAATTTAGACATCAGGATTGAATTTCCTCAACTGCAAATACTTGTAGGAAACTTAAGTTGCATATGTGGTTATTTAGTCTTTTGTAAATTGTGAACATGTTTTCATAATGAGAAATGGTATTAAGTGGTATTATGAAAATAGAAGCCACTCCTCTAAAGAACACTTCCGGGCAGGAAAACAGGATTTGGCTGAATGTTCGATTGCCTTGAAAAAATGAAGCAGTTGATATTACTTAACTTTCTCTTCTGTTTAGACAGTTTTTTGCTCATCTATTAAAATGAAACCAATGAATGTTAATTTTACAGGCAAGTTGGAAGCTTTCACATGAAGAGCTTTTCAACTGTAGTTAAACATCATATACACATGAAAGTAGGTGAAGCATTAATACAATCAATAGAAATGTGACTGGATTCATTAGACATGTTAATTTGTAATATCTTAAGGGAAACTGTCCTATAGGGTTACATAATTTAGAAATTAATACTCATTCTACATATAAGACAATATTCCTTGCATGAATGATTTCTTTTAAATGAATCCTTTATACCTACAAAATTAATTTCATTTTACAAATGAGCCCATTATCTTGAAAATGATAAAAAATATTCTAAAGCTACATTTACATTCAAATTTCAGTTTTTATGTGTTCTAAAACACAAAAACAGTTTTGTATCTAGTTAACATTACTAGTATTTACATATGCAAATATGAGTATATTAGTTGATAAAGAACGGAATTTTCAAATTTGTGTGTGGAATTACCTGTATTTTGTAGCTTTAAGTGAATGCATTTTTTAAAAAGGGCAATCATTTTGGCTTCACCTATAACTGCTTATTGAGATGATTTGGGAAAAAATTCACCAGCACATTTTCTCCATGTGGACAGCTACCTTATTGGTTTACTACAACCAAACCACACTGTGCACGGCATGTTTTGCAAAGGATTTCAAGTAAGGAGATCTCAATAGAAATTATGTAGGTTGAGTTTTATTACCAGCTTATTTCCTATTTACATATTGTATCATCTTATCTATCTGGCTCAAACACTTGAAGAATATATATTCTTTAGCATGGTCTCTTTTCATTTATGCTCACAGAAATATATCGTAAGCTTGGAAAGCAATCACATGTCAATTTCTACAATAATTCACCCAAGCACTTCAAATACATTTTAAGATAGAGCAGATACCCTCACTGACCCATAATATACCCATCTGTCAGAGAAATAGTCTTTGACTGATCATTTTTAAAATTACTAAAAGGGAAAAAAAATCTTAATTACATTTTAAAACACTGTCTCTTGCTTTTGTGGTGTAGCAGAAAGATTTAGACATTACAGGTTACCATTTCTCAACTGTACTCCTGGCATTCCTCCTGACTTCCACTACTAGTATGTTTTAAAATCTTTATTTTTGCTTTAATTGGACAATGCAAATACATCACTGAAGAAAATATGTTCACATGCAGTGCTCATGTTAGCCCTCTTAAATGAACTGCTAGGGGGGTAGGATTAGAATTTTGAGTATGACACAAAGGATGTCACATTTAGAATTGACCAAAGTACTATGAAACAATAACAACAATCTGTTTAAATAGCAACTTGTAGCAAAGAGAAGATGCAGAAAAGACAGATCGCAAGCATTAGTCCAACTATAATTGTGTTTGCCACATTTAACCAAACATGGGGGTAGAATGTATATATTTGGTGCTTCCTATTTGATAACAGACATTTGTTTTGATATTGCTTTGGAGCAGGAGGTGTTTTCAAAAATAATCTCAAATTTGGATTTGACCGCAGTAGCAGACTGATGTAAAAGATTGGATTACATGTTCTTTGAAAACAAAGATGACTTTTTGCTCAGTGACTATATTGCAGGATCACATTCTTTTTAAAAATTTTTTTTAAGTTATACAAGTTTCATGTATTTCACCTACACAGATTTAGGAACCAAGTGGGGTTTCTCCTCCCTCCCACCCACATTCTAACCCATCCCCCTGCCTCAGAGTGCCATTCTTATTTTTTTACAATGGTCTTTATCAGTTTACTTAGTGATCATATAGTTAATCCTACTCTAATAATGGAGTTCAGCGAATAGTATGAAGAGAAAAAAAAAAACACAAAGCTAAATAAAATAAAACTCAACAAAAGATTATTCCTCAATGGAAGAGACAAGGGCTATAAACAATCATCCATTCTCCAAATGTCTATTTTGCTCCAATACATTACATTTCAGGTATTCTATTAGTTGCATTGGATCAGGGAAAACATATGATAACTGTCTTTTTGGGATTGGCTTATTTCACTAAATACAATGGTTTCCAGTTGTGGCCATCTTGTTGCAAAACATAGCGTTTTTTTAATGACAGCTGAGTAGTACTCCATAGTGTATATATACACAATAATCTCTTTATCCAGTCAATAGTTGATGGACATCTGGGTTGATTCCATATCTTAGCTATTGTGAATTGTGCTACAATGAACATGTGGATGCAGATAATTCTTTCACATACTGATTTCTTTTGGTTTGGGTAAATCCCCAGGAATGGGATGGCTGGATCATACGGTAGGTCTATATGCAGATTGCTGAGGCATCTCCATACTGTTTTCCACAGTGGTTGCACCAGTTTACATTCCCAGTAGCAGTGTATTAGGGTACCTTTTTCCCCACTTGCTCACCAGCATTTGTTGTTTGCTGATTTCTGTATGAGAGCCATTCTAACTGGAGTGAGGTGAAACCTCATTGTGGTTTTGATTGGCATTTCCCTGATGGCTAGGCAGGATCCCATTCTACTGAGCAAAATAATTTCAATCTAAATCCAGTTCGAGTAGAATCCTGACTTCCTTTTGTAAAAAAGGAGCTTTAAAATTTTATTTGTTTAATTTTTGAAATTTTTGTTCAATATAAAGTCAATGTTTCAACATAATTAATTTACCTGCCATTCAGATTTAAAACAATTTGCTTCAAAAAAAATTCCCTTGATTATTTCACAAGGTAGGCTGCTAAAATGAGATTACACAAAGAGAAAAGAGCTCGAACCTTTTAAGGAACCAGTTTGGGTTTTCCTGTAGAGGTTTCCTGATGAGAAAGAATTTTCAGGAACAAGGGAGAACCAAAGTACTACCACGCTTTTCAATTTAGCTTAGCACAGGGCAGTTGCACTATATGCAGAAGCTGAGGCTGCTATTCTCTCAAAAGAATATACAGGTTTTAAAATAAAGAATTAATTAAATTCACATCTCACTAAAGTTGCAATTCCTGAAGATTTTCTCCCTTGGATAAATGGCAGTCTATGAAGGGCATCAGAATTTCTGAAATTTATGACTCCTGCCAATGATCATCATAATTCATTATGTGTATTGGAGTCAATATTGCAATGTTTATTTAGAGCAAGTAGTACTGAGAAGCTCTGTGGTGAAATATTATGCAGCTTAGATATTCAAAAGAAATTGATTTAAAAAAAAATCTCCGTTACAGAAGCCAGGCATGAAATTGTGTTTAATAGAGTTGTATTTTTTATTTTACTTTATTTTTGTTTTTCTTTACAGTTTAATTTCCATAGTTGTTTGTTTGTTTGTTTTAAGAAAGGGCAGTGCAAGAAGCCAGACACATTTTCCTTCTTTCTGGGACTCAAGATAGTATATTTTTAAAATTCCCAACAAATGGGGCTGGCATGGCGGCATAGCAGGTAAAGCTGCCTCCTATGACACCAGCGTCCCATATAAAAGTTGGTTTGTGTCTGGACTGCTCCACTGCTGATCCAGCTCCCTGATGATGGCCTGGGAAAAGCAACAGATGGCCCAAGTATTTGGGCCCTTGCAACCCAAGGGGGAGACCCAGATGAAGCTCTTGGCCATTGCAGCCATCTGGGGAGCGAAAGAGCAGATGGACTCTCTTTGTCTCTCTCTTTGTAATTCTGCCTTTCCAATTAATAAATAAATCTTTTAACACCAATCCCAACAGTGCTAGCTCTCTTAAACTTTGGTTAGTAATTCTGAAGACAGCTAGATATCAGCCACAGTGATGTACATTGAAAACAGAGAAGAACCAACACTAACCTCCTTCCAGGTTAATTCCTTCTTTTCCAGTTGCTACTATTCCAATCTTTATAGTAAATAAAACAAAATGTTGTTTTGTTTTTTTTTTTTTCATTTCTTCTCACTAAAAGTCTTGGGTAATGTCTATAGTTAAATTGCTTATCTTAGTAGCCAACAAATATATTTTTGTTTTCTTTACTACCTAAGCGATATCTAGTAACTACTTGAAGATGTGAAATCTGTGAACTCATTCCCTGAGAGGCTTAGCACATTGGTTTTGGGATTTATTGGTTTATTCAAGCCAGATACTTTTGAATGTAAAATTCTCATTATTGTATTTTAAATTTCATGGGTTAGCAATGTCCTGTCTTTCCAAACCTTTTGAGCTTGGATCAACATTAGTATCCTTATTGGCAATTATGTAAGAACAATTTAAATTGTACAGGTTATCTGGCCATAGGGCTTGTGTACAAAGCCCCACAACTTAGAGAGGTAAAGGCTGAGTTTGATTTTTTCTTTACTATTTACTAATTTTCTAAACTATCATATCAAGTTAATTAGAGACAGCTTCAAAGGTTGATTAAAGCAATAAGGGTTTTGTACGCAGTATTCTCAATCTGGCCATAGAATTGCAGCACGCTCATCACACGGTGCTCTTAACCAACAGATTTGGGTGCTAAAAACACACAGACACGTGTGCTCATGTCAAGATTTCTTTTTCAGTAACTTGTTTAACTCCATTGACTTATTCTACACCTAAGGAATCTGTAGTCCACAAACATTTAGTGACCTGCAAGACCACATCCTTAAGAACAAATAAAATTTGGATAAGAGTTATCTGAGACTGAGGAGAGCAGGGGGAGGGATGGTTGAGGAGATGTCAGTTAATGGGTACTGAATTACAGTTACATGGGAACTAAGAGTTCTGGGGTTCTATTGCACAGTAGGTAACTATGAGATGCTTCTATTAAATAATTCTATAAGAATTTTGAATACTTACACCAAAAAGACATAATAAATATTTGAGTAATGAGATGTTTATATTAATTTGGATGTTACATAATGTGTACATATGGAAGTGTCACATGCTACCCTATAAATATGTAAAATTTTTATGTGACACTGAAAAATTTTAAAATTAAAAACAACTTGGATAAGAATATAGGGTCTTACATCCATACCTGCATATCCCTACAGCATGCTATCACAGTATACAATCAGACTGCTTTATTTCCACTGCTTTATTTATGAGTGGCTTTGAGAAACAGTTTGAGAAATTGATCAGCAGAAAAAATGTAGACAGCTTTCAGTTTGCAAACTGGTGTTATATGTAGACTCGAGAGTATTACAAATATATTCATCACTCTGTATCATGGACAGAAAAGTTATTGACAAATGCCTTACAATAAGAAGAGATGCTGGCCTAATATTAAATTATGGTCCTGGGGCCGGTGCCACCTGCGGTGCCAGCATCCCATATGGGCGCTGGGTTCTAGTCCCGGTTGCTCCTCTTCCAGTCCAGCTCTCTGCTGTGGCCCAGGAAGGCAGTGAACGATGGCCAAAGTGCTTGGGCCCTGCACCCGCATGGGAGACCAGGAAGAAGCGCCTGGCTCCTGGCTTCGGATTGGCGTAGCTCTGGCCATAGCGGCCATTTTGGGGGTGAACCAATGGAAGGAAGACCTTTCTCTCTGTCTCTTTCTCTCACTGTCTAACTCTGTCAAATAAACTAAAAAAAATTATGGCCCTGTTCATTCTTTTATTATCAAAGTTGGTAACTACCTTAAAATAGTCAAAAATAAGTCTGAGCTTCAGTAAGTTTCTTCATATTTTATACCAGGTAACCAGCATTACCTAATTAAATTCAAATTTAGTTGAATTAACAAACAGTGCCTGCAGGGAACTGGTTCTACTGAAAAAGTACACTGCATACATTTCAGTGTAATTCCTTGATGGGACTGGAGGCTTAAAAAACAGATCCTTGGCCAGCGCCGCGGCTCACTAGGCTAATCCTCCACCTAGCGGCGCCGGCACACCGGGTTCTAGTCCCGGTCGGGGCACCGGATTCTGTCCCGGTTGCCCCTCTTCCAGGCCAGCTCTCTGCTATGGCCAGGGAGTGCAGTGGAGGATGGCCCAGGTGCTTGGGCCCTCACCCCATGGGAGACCAGGAGAAGCACCTGGCTCCTGCCATCGGATCAGCGCTGGCTGCGGCGGCCATTGGAGGGTGAACCAAGGAAGACCTTTCTCTCTGTCTCTCTCTCTCACTATCCACTCTGCCTGTCAAAAATAAAAATAAAAAATAAATAAATAAATAAAACAGATCCTGTGCATGTTGCTGGTTAGATTCGGGGCTTCCTGGAGACTTTTGTACGGTACAGCTTGCCCTTTCAGTGGCTCCCAGGAGAGGCTGCCTCTGACAATTATTTTCCAATAGTCCTTGGTCAGGTCATTCTGCTGAAGCTGTCCTATCATGCATTCCCAAAGTATTTCTTCAACACCTCTCCCTTGTTTGCTGCACTTAACTCCAATGGACAAAGCCTGTTAGGGTAGACTGACTATCACTTTTCATGCCATATCATAGTTCATGGGTTGTTAATTATATCAGGACAGAAAAGGCAATGTGTTAATGTCCTAATACCAGCTTTACTAAACATTGGCAGGTTAGCTTGTGGAACAGTAGTTAAATAGGCTTAATTGCATGGCCTGCCTGCTCACCGTTTGATATGCAAATTTCACTTCAAAGTTTGAAGAAGGAAATCCTTGAAATAATACCCAAATTTATTTTACTGTGTAATCAGTTGTGTGATGTGATAGTATCAAATTGCAGTCAAGTGAAAAGGAGATTAGAGAATATTTAGACAGAAATAGATGAAAAATGAATAAAAATGGATTATAGAGTAATGGTAGGCATAAAACAACAATGCCTTTTTTTTCCCTAGAGTTTATAACGCATTTGTCAGATTTTTAAAATTTGTGTTTCACAATGTTTTCTTTTCTCTATGTAAATAAACACTCAGTTTTGTGTCTAATTTTGTATGTTTTCTCTAAGAATGTGAACTCCCATGTTTATAGGGTTTCAATCCTACTTCAGGTACTATCAGGTACTATTTGTTAGGTGCATGTTTTTAGGTACAATTTTATAGAGGACAAAAAATAAGACACCAGACATACCACACAGTAGGTAAGTGGATGAGTTTGAATACAAACCTCTCTGTTCTGATTCAAGTCTAAGTATGTCAAATCACCAGACTAGAGCTCAAGCAATACTTCAGGCTATAACAAAGATCAGAGGAGGAAAGATCGTCTGCTCACTCAGAAATATCCAACCTGTAGAATGCACTGTCTCCTAACTAAATATAGTCAACCTAAAGAAAATATTTGAAGAGGAAACTCAGATCCACAAAAACAGGTATTATGTCAACCCTAGCCAAGGAACATGTTCTGGAACTCCAAGGGTCTCTGCCTTGTAGTTCCCCTATCAGTAAAATGATGGTGCTGATTATTATGCACTGTTGGAGAAGTAAATGAGATTCTACATATAAAGCATATAATGCAGTGTCTGGCATATGCAGACTCTCAATAAATGTGATTTAATTTAGTTTTAGGGCAACTGAACTACAAAATTAGATGGAATTGGAATGTTAAAGAATAAAATGTCTGGGTGGCGTGTATAAGGCACAGCATGTACAAATTATTGAAGCTTATTTGGGAAGAGACTACTATCACATAAAAATAAAATAAACAATATGGAAGCCTCCATTTGCTTCTCTTGTAGCTTTTAGCTAATCATTTGCAATGCTTGGTCTAGGAATGAAGGAAGAGCATGCTTATGACTTCTCCCTGGTGCACAGACCACATATGCATCTGTTAAATCAATCTTGTGGCATTCCATCTTACTCAGAATAAAAGTTCAAGTTCACACCATAGTGGCTTATAAGGCCCCATAGGATATGCCCCAGACCCAGGCCATTTTCCATACTTTATTTTCACTCTACTCCAAGCTACACTAGCGTTCCAGCAACTCTTAAAGCAGGGCAACTGCTCTTATTCTCTGTGCTTAGAATACTCTACCCCAGATATCTCCATGACTCTCTAGCTAGCCTCACCTCTTTTTTTTTATTTTAATATATTTTAAGTAAGGGCTCTCTTGGTCACCCTATTGGAAATTACAACCACCACTTTATCCTACAAGTTCCTATTTCTTTTCTAAGGTCTATTTTATTTGAAAGGAAGAGCTAGAGAGAGACAGACAAAGACAGACAGGGAGAGAACCCTTCTATATGCTGGTTCATTCCCCAAGTGGCTGCCAACAGTCAGGGCTGCACCAGGCGAAACCTAGGAGCTTTATCTCGGTCTCCCATTTGGGTGGCAGGGAACTGAGCTCTTGGGCCATATTCTGCTGCTTTTCCAGGTGCATTAACAGGAGCTAGATCAGAAGTGGAGCAGCTGGGACTCAAAGAAGCACCCATATGGGATGCTGGTGCTGCAGGCGGTCGCTCAACATGTACCACTATGTTGTCAGCTCCGGAGTTCAGATTTCTTTAAAGCACTGTGTGGTGTGGAATACCTCAGCAGGGTGCAACTGAGCTTTTCCTTCACTCTGGGCCTGAAAAATGGGAAAAATGATTCTCACTAATTCCAAAGTGGCACTGGAATTCGTGAGATACTAATTCTAGTCCAGATACTCAGACATGGAATTCTTCTCTACTATCATGATAATATGATATTAACTGCCCTATAATTCAATTTCTCATTGAATGTACTCTTCCATAGTCTTCTGTCTTTTCATAAAACTCTTCTCTAACAGACAGTCCCAGTTCCAGGGAATATCTTTCTCTGAACACCAACATCCCACCATGTACAGTTTCTATTTCATTTTCTTTCTCTTTGTTCTTTCCTAGTGCCAATTGGCCACTGATAAATATCTACATCAATAACAGAATAATTAGATTTCTTCCAACATCCTGTTATTATCTTTGCTTGGATCTTGTCCTAGATGTGGACTTTTTAGTGGCAGATTCACCTTTGAGCATCTGTCCTTACTTGTTTGCTCTTAGAATAACTGGTCTCAGCCTTGCTTTTGTTTCTAAACTGCAGCAATCTAGTTCCATTGAGTACACGGATCCAACCTTCCTGTCTTGTCTGGTTCTTTTGCCAATTACATAATAACAAAAGCCTAGTCCTGACTCATTACCTAATTCTTAGTGGTATGAAAGATTATAAGGAAGTAGTCTTTTTTTGAGTCTAGGTAAAACATCTAGTAGAATGCTACATAAAGCATAAATTATTGTGTATATTGAGTCAGGCAGTCTGTGTGTTAGCATGTAGCATGGATTCCAGGACTCTTTTGGTGAGACCATACTGATGGTGAAGTCATTAGTATTTGTTCTATGTGTTGAGCTGCTATAGCTTTGAGGTGAAAGCATGTGCAATGTGCCTGAGGAGACAGCAGAGAACAAGAGGAAGAGAGAGGTAGGAGACACATTAGAGAAGCAGCAGGGATCTTGATGATGATAGTGCTATCAAGTTTATTATAAGACCCTTGGCTTTACTCTGAGAGAGATGGAAAACCACTGGGAGTTCTGAGAAGACTGACTCATTCTAACGTCTATTCATAAGGATCATTCTGACTGCTGCATTAGAATGGAACTGAGAGACAGCAATTACCAAAGCAAGAAGAATGATTAAGTGACTATTTTAATAATCCAGAAGAAATAGAATGGAGGAGAGGGAATAATTATGGTTTAAGTAAAGGTGGCAGCAGCAGGTGTTTCTGAAAAGCATACGGGATATATTTTATAGGTAGCTTCTGACAGGATTTGCTGATGGATTCCGGAGAAGTTAAGTGTTATCCAATTCTTTTAGCCTAAACAACTGAAGAATGCTCTTACACAGAATTGGGGAAAATTGGGTGTGTTGAATATGGGGGACTATCAGAGTATTATTGTCCAGGTAAGCTAGTTCTTTTTGGATAAGACATAACCTGCATAAACACAAGATTTTCTCTAAATGTTTAAAGATATAGGTCAAATACTTACAATCCAGAAAAGTCACTACACTGTTTACTCTTAGTCTTCTAATTCATATTACAATATACGAAACCATTAAAATACTAATAAAAAGGGAGTGTGGTTATTGGCAAACATTTTAAAGCAAAAACTTGACATCTTTAAACCTTTTGTATTCATATTGTATTCATTTTGTATAATTTAACTGGATGAATTAACGATAACATAAATTATTCAACCATAAATGATTTAAAAGCAAATAGCACATTCATTTCATCATTTTTCCCCTTAGAGCCTTTCATTAAAATTCAGCCATTCTGCAATTAATTGTCACAGTTTTCTGGCCAATACATTCATTTCCTATCAGACTCAAAAGTATTTGAATTTTAAAAAATCTTACCCTACATGTGGTATGTTGAACATTTCAAGTCTTGACAGTTTAATTCTATATTTGTGTCATGAAAGGCAGTTCTTTTCTTTTTACCTGTCTTATTTCTTTAAGTTAGTTATAGGTGAAATTGTAACCCTGATGGTTATATTAACTCAAGACAAGAAAATATGTACGATCATCATGAAGAGATTTGATCTGGAAGCTTTTCATTTATTGAAAAGACTGCTTTTGGCTTTTACCACATGAATTATTACCAGAATCCTTTAAATATTCATATGAATTCTAATTGATATAGTAATGTTGAGTAACATACTTTTTTCATTTGACCAATGTGACATAGTAATTTTTCCCAAATTATTTCAATGTTCTAAGATAGATGTTAATTACATATGTATTTCAAGAAGTGTTATGGAAGTGAGCTGAAAATTAATATTGTTTTTCCATGTTTCTTCTTTATGTATTATAACTCATTTTACAACACATAAAGCCATTTATTGAACATGTCAAGGAGTGAACCTGTATTTTAAGCATGAATTCTCCAAATATTGTAGATAAAGTTAATAATACTATTTTGCAGAGAATTTTTGGTGGCAGGAACTGGGCAATATACTTTACTGCACTATTTCATCTAGTTCTCAGTTCGCCCTTCAAAGAATGCATCATCATTAGCGTTACCTTGTGAATAAGCAAATGGTAGCTAAGAGCTATGAGATATGTTTCCCAACATCACACAATGGTAAGTGACAGGTAGTATTTTGAATCTAGGCAGTATAACTCCAGAAGTAGAACCCTTCTTTAATTCAGTTGGCATTTCAGAATTTGTAGTATACTACCTGCCATTAATATTTCACAATACAATTACCTCCTAAACATGTATTTGTTAGATATGCGGAAACTATAAGATAAAAGAGAATTTAGGTTACTACACATTTAATTCAATTGTTTTTCTTCAGAAAGAACGTTAATATCTTTTTAGTAGAAAAGAACTGTACTGGACACCAGTTTTGAGGAATACTTTATAGAGTGGAACTAGTTTCAGAAGCAGCGTGATTAAGGATGTCAGTAGTGGGCATTCTAAAATACTATTGTTTTCAAAAGAAATTGACAAAAATTGTTTAAACAGCAAGTTATTAATACATTTCGTTAGTTTGAATCATACACATAGGAATTGACAATTCCATTTTTAGAAATTTATTCTAAGAATATAATCTAATACGATCATAAAGATTAAAACATGTATGAAGTTAAGGTGATTTAGGTATAGCAAAAAATTAAGATATTTGAAATACATAAGAAAAAGGAGTATAGGGCCAGCACTGTGGTGTAGCAGGTTAAGGTCCTTGCCTGCAACCCCTGCAGGCATCCCATATGGGTCCTGGTTCCAGTCCTGGCTGCTCCACTTCTGGTCAGCTCCCTGCTAATGTTCCTGGAAAAGCAATAGAAGATGGCCCAAGTCCCTGGGCCCCTGCACGCATGTGGGAGACCTGGAGGAAATGCCTGGCTGCTGGCATTGGATCATCCTAACTCTAGCCATCACAGCCATTTAGGGAGCGAATCAGTGGATGGAAGACCTCTCTCTATCTCTGTCTCTACCTCTCTCTTTCAAATAAATATAATAAATCTTTTTAAAAAAAGGAGAAAAGCAAAAGGAGTGTACAAGAAAAGAGTACTAGGTATTTGTTAAAAATAACATTTGAGAATATTTATTTAATATTTATATTTATATTTATTTAATATTTATTGATTTAAAAGGAATGTAATGGCAAATTATTATTATCATTATTATTATTACAAAAACAAAATCCATGAACTGATCCCCTTTGAAGAGTTAAAAAAAATGGTTCTTTGCACACTTAGGGATTTTCTCCATAGTGGGATTAAATGTAATTTTATTTCTGTGTGCTTTTGTGTTTCTCATTATTTTATAAAATGAACATACAACTTCATAGTAAAATCAAAATGGTATTTTAAGAACGTCACTATTTCATGTTTTCCTAACAATAATTTGTCCACATTATTTCCAAAACATGTTCCTGATTTAATCGTTTCTTTGTTAATGGTTTTATTTAATGATGAATAAATCTTAAAAGTATCTTTGAAATGTGAATGTAAGCCATTTCAAAATAATAAATTTTATTTCAAGTGTTCCTTGTCTTTATAACACATTTGGTGGTTGGGGGGGTGTTTTGGTAAATTCCACAATGAATATGTGGCCCCCTATAACTCAAAAATTAAAAAAATAAAAACATAAAGTGAAGCTGTAATTGCAAGCACAGTGTAAGGATATGCAAATAGTGGTAAAAATTCAACAAACCATGAGAAGTTCAGTGGAGACGTTGGCATTTAACCCCAAAACTGGACTTTAAGAATGAGTAGGACTTTTATAGGTAGAGTCAAGGAGTCAGGAGGATGGAATTACAGGGAGAACATGGAGGGAGTAAATCAGAGTAAACAGTACAGTTGAGGCTGCAGGAAATAGTGTTGAAACACAAGGCCAAAAACGGAGCTGAAACGAAGTCCAAACATTCTGAAAAAACAAGAAGGAGATGATGTTTGGACTATGGTGTTTTTTTTTTTTTTTTATTTTGTTTTATTGGACAGCTATTGTAAGTTTTCCAGTAAGGAAATCATAGTATGTTGAAATGTTAAAATGTGAATATAATACTGCTGAAAATGTGTAAGATCAAGGCACTACTAATTGTATGTACACCAACTGAACCCTCATTTTGAGTGATTCAGCATTATAAATGACATATAATATTGACATCTTGATTGATTAGTGCAAAAGAGAAACATAAAAATGCTCAGAACTTTTTTCTTAACACTAGAGAATCTAGGAAATTCTCTCTTCTCATTTACTCTGGACTACTTTTTTTTTCATTAAGATTCTTAAACTTAATTAAGATAATATTCTACACATATTTAAATATTATCATGAACAACAGCGTGAATACTTATGCTTGATATAATTATTTGTGGGAAATTAGAAAATTAACTAGAAAAAAAGTAGATTTCCTAAGGCAGAACTGACCAGTTTATACAGTATTACCATATACTGACAAAACAGCTTATTTTTGTTGAGGACTTGAAAAATGTGTGTGCAATCACGAGATCTTTATCCTATGCTTATAAGATATAAGGTCTTTGTTAATTTTCCAAATATAATAATTCACATGACTTTTTCACATGTCACTGAGAGTGCACAGCTGTAGTCAGATTTAACATTTCTATGTCCTAATAAAATTGCCTCAATTATATCAGTAGTATGGAAGAGTCAAGGGATAACAAAGCATCAAGAGAAATTAAGAGATCATCTTATTTGTACTCTGCCTTATAAATCTGTCTCTAATTCTCCAAAAAAGATAGGAATCAGATTAGTTCATTTTTTAGGAATTAATAATTTCTGTTTAATAATGTCATAATGACCATTGTAAAATTTATTCATTTCTTTTGTCCTGGCAGTGAACAGAACCTAAAAGCAGCTGGGTAGCCAGTCATACATTCCATATGATTGCTTATCATACCTAGTTCAAACAGGTGAATTTTTTAAAAGTGATTTTTCTAGTGAGCAATTAATTTAGCTCATTTATACAGAGTACTACTTTACATAGCAAGCTCGAAATGGATACATTTTTTTTCATATGGGGCTTGGACAAAACAAAAATGGCTGAATCAGAATAATTTTTGATTACCCTAACGACAATTTGAATTTCAGGCCCTCCTCAAATGGGTTATTATGATAATCTGCATCAATGAAGGATTGGGACTTCAAATATAAATCTTTTTATAATAGAAAAAGTATGTTAGATTATTCCATAGCCTTCTAGAGACTCAAATATTTTTCTAGGTCATTGTGCTATGCCTTGTAACTTTCACTTTAAATTCATTCATAATTTATGAGAATAAATTTCAGTAAACTCTTTACAATAATTCCAAATAATCAAGCTCTTAAACTAATATCAAACTTAAAAAGGCATCAATGAGATTAACTCTGTCTATTGTGGGTAAGAATGATAAAGGGTGCAGCCACTGTGGAGAATAGTTGGTGGTTCCTCAAAAAGTTAACCAAGGTAATCCAGAAATCTCACTATCGGTACATACTTGAAAGAATCAAAAGCAAGGATTCAGATACTATGTCAATGTTCATTGCCAGTATTATTCTCAAAAGCCGAAGGGTAGAAACACCACAAGTGTCCATATATTGGTGAATGGATAAACAAAATATGATATACACATATACATGTAATATTCAACCATAAAAAGCAAAAAATTCTGATACAGACTACAAAATAGATGAAACACTATACCATGCATAATGAGCCAGACACAGCTTTTATGAAATATCTAAAATAGGCACATTAATAGAGATAGAAAGTAGACTAGAGATTACCAATGGCAAGTTACTGCTTAATGCATCAAATTTGTGGTTAATGTAATGAAAAGGTTTTAGAAAAAGTGATAATGGCTGCACAAAATTATGAATGACATTAAGTCACTGAATTGGTAGAATCATAGATGGTTAAAATGGCAAAGCTTATGTTATATGTATTCAACCTAATAAAAAGGTAGAGTTACATGAAATAATTACCAATTGGAGTCCATGTACAGTATTCTTATTTGTGGATTCTAGATTGTGCTATTAAAAAATCAATATAGACATACTGTTGATTCACATGCAATCAAATACAGGCTAAATCTCTGCAAATCCTTTCCTGCTGTATTGATCTGTTGCTTGCTGCCACCTCTTATCAATTTCCCAAACCCTCAAGGTACGTTTTTCTTAGTACATTGATTCTTTATTTCTAACCACATCTCTTTGACCTAGACATGTTAAATTCTTAACCAACAATAAATGGTTAATTATTGACGATGCTTCTGGACTTAATGAAGACGTTCATTATAATATCATTTCTATTATTGATGATGAAGAATGGAAAAAGTAGACAGTTTTAAGACAGACTTTGAGTGCCAGATGCATATTACTTGGTGACAGATCGCATCTGGTGAGGGGCAAAAAGGGAAGGAAAATATTGCAATGAGTTCTTTCTTTCCAACTTACAAAATTGAATTAAAAAATTGAACTCTGGAAAACCATATTTTATGTGCGAAATGTGTGCATGCATTTATATGGAAGGATAATTTATTTGGTTTTAGACAAAATAACTTGTAGTTTCCTTTAAAGCATTTTTGGTTTATACCTAATGGTGACGTTGTATGGGTAGTTATATTTCTAAATCTGAAACTTAGAGAATTCCAGACTGGAGGTATAAATAAAGAAGTAGCTGCCATTGATATAGAGATCATAAAAATATAGATATGGGTGACAAGGCTTAGGGAGAGAATTCAGAATAAGAAAAGGAGTTGAAGAGAAAGAAGAGAGAAAAAGAGAGGGAGGAACCTGTGACAACCCCTTGAGGAACTGTAATATTTAATGCCTAGATAATGAAGAGGAGCCAGCGAAAGAGAGGAGTTGCTGTTCATGTCCTGAGAGGAAATGAGGCACAGAGTCATGAAAGCTGAAGGAACAATGTGTTTTCATGGACCAAGAGGTCAGTGGAGTCACCCACATCCAAGAGATCAAGTGCAGAACTAAAATACATCACTCATTTCATGACTGAAAGGTCACTGGTGACTTTATAGAGGTGGAATTAGAGATTATAGACAATCAAAAACAAGAGAAGAAAGCGGTGTTGGTAGACAGAGGTGATGCAATATTTTTGTTGTTGTTTTCAACTGATCTCTTTCATCTTTAGGGTAAAAACCCAGCTATACTTTTATTTTTGTTTTCGGTCTAAATATCCATCTTCCCACTCAGGACCAAATTCTGACCTACTTATTCCAGGTTACATAGCATTTAGTAAGTACTTATTGTATGCTGGCATGTCCTAAACACACAATTTTAAAGGCACATTACAATTGTTGTGCATCTCTTTGTATCATTAATTTTTTATTCTTAATTATTTGCTTCTTTTTATCATAGATGAATCATATCTTATTCAGATGCACTGTATGTTATTCTGCATAGTCATATATGTAGTTTCAGATAATAATCTGAAAAATACACTCTACACATTTGATGTGTTTTAACTTGCTTTCATGAATATTGGAGGTTATGTAAAAAGCACTTATAAATTAATATCACTATTTATTAAAGGTATTCTGATTTCAAAATGTTTAGGCTAATACACTACTGGAAAAATATTGGTATTATAGCAAATATTAGAAAAGATTATAACAGTTCTATTTTTCTTCTTTCTACCAGTCATTGCTAGGAATTAAAAGATGAATAATTAGGTAGGTAGGAGGCAACGAAGTATGCATATTTATTTTTTCAGGTAGATTACAATGCTCTACAGAAAAGATGAATCTTTTTCATATGTTTTGAAAGTCTTAGTTGTCACACGTTATCACAAAACACGAAAACTAATTTATGTGAGCTAATAATAGTCTTATTATCAAAAGTAAATGATGTACAGATTATAAACCATATATTTGGTTTTGGGTATTTCTTCATTAAGAAATTTATTTTGACTCAGTAGAAATACTATGGGATAAATATAGCGTTTGATCACACAAAATCAACTCTAATAATAAGCTGTTTAAGAAGTTTTGAATATATATGCTGGTAAATATAATTATATCCCTAAAATAGTAAAAGAATATGAAGCATATTTTTCAAAAAGTAGTAAACTTACAAAATGCATGTAAGTTCTTAAATAGTGATTTAATATGGGCTGTTACTCAGAAACAGGTGACATTAATAGTAGCTAATCATTGCTAACTTGTTGTTCACCAGGTATTTCCTCTTATATACACATATATTCACAACTTCCTATTGAGGGAAGTATTATTACTCCCATTATGCTCATGAGAGTGGAAGCTCAGAGAAAGGGCACATCACTGAGAGTAGAGCAAAGACTCAAATTCAAATCTCTGGCTTCAACCCTCTCTGCATCAATAACATCCACAACCATCACTGGCAGGTGTTTCTATCTATTTATTTTTTCTTGAGAACAATATTAAGTCTGGAAACTGCGTGTGTGTGTGTGTGTGTGTGTGTGTGACTGAGAGCGAGAGAACGAGGGAGAGAGAGAGAAGAGAACGTTTAGCAAATTCTATCTCTAGGTATTTTTCTAGGTATTTTGCTTTAAGAAATCAAACAAAAATATCACAAAAAAGAGAAATGAAAATTCAGTCATAAAAAAGAATGCAACCCCGGCTTTCACAACAAAATGGATGCAACTGGAGACCATTACTTTTAGTGAAATAAGCCAATTCCAAAACGACAAATATGTTTCTTCTGATTTGTGGTGACTAATATATAGAGTATGATTTCTGAGTGAAAATAATATCTTGAGGTCCGATTATTGTTTATAGACCTTTTCTACTCCTCTGAGAATAATTGTTTTCATACTTACTAATTGTTTAATTCTTTACTTAGTGGAGGATTAAGCTTGTGATTATGAAGCAAGTTGAAAGTATGTCATTGCAAAAATTAAAATAAAAGTAAGAAAGGAGCGAGAAGTCAGGATAGAAGTGAGGGACTGAGGGAGGGTAGAAAGTATCATTATATTCTTAAAACTGTATATGTGAAATACTTGAAATCTGTTCCCATTATATAAATAAAAAATTTCAGTCAAAAAAAAAAAAAAGAAAAAGAAAAATCAGATGCTCCTCAGCTTACCACTAGTGAATTTCTGATTTTTTTCTTTAAAACCTTACCATGCTGTGAAAGGGAGAAACATTTAGGAGGAACTGTACTTCACATTGTGAATTTTGATCCAGGTTAGTGACATGCTGTACAATATTTGGTTGTGATGCTGGGTTGTGCAGTGAGTCACAGCTTCTAGTCAGCTATGCCATCAAGGGTAATTAACTGATACACTACTGTGTACTGTGTAGCTAAGCTACGATGTTTGCAGATTAGGTGTATTCAAGTTTCAGTTTCTGATGGATTTATTGAGTACAGAGTCAATGCAATCCCATTGAACATTCTAAGGCATTTTCCACAGAAATAGGAAAAAGAATCCTAAAATTTAGAGCAAGAAGAACAAAACTAGAGGCTTATCACCTCACTATTTCATTTTATAAAACAGTAAACAAGAAGTTTTAGTATTGTCATAAAATCAAGTACATAGCCCCCAAATACACTCATGCATGTAAATGTCAATCAACTTCAACAAAGGTGTCAAGAATACACAATCAGTAATGGATAGACTTCAACAAATGATGTGTCATACAAAAAAAAAAAATAAATAAAGAAAGAAAAAAAAGAAACTGGATGCCTATAGTTCATCATGAACTAAAACTACTGCAGCACTGGGGCCGGTGCTGTGGTGCAGTGGGTTAACACCCTGGCCTGAAGCACCGGCATCCCATATGGGTGCTAGTTCTAGTCCCGGCTGCTCCACTTCCGATCCAGATCTCAGCTATGGCTTGGGAAAGCAGTAGAAGATGGCCCAAGTGCTTGGGACCCTGCACCCACGTGGGAGACCCAGAGGAAGCTCCTGGATCCTGGCTTCGGAATGGGCCAGCTCCAGCCATTGTGGCCATTTGGGGAGTGGAAGAGCAGATGGGAAGATCTCTCCTCTTTCTGCCTCTGCCTCGCTGTAACTCTGCCTCTCAAATAAACAAATCTTTAAAAAAAATCAAACTGGTTTATACTATTTTGTTAGTATAAGGCATAAAATTTTAAGATATTGGTAACAGGTAAACCACTAAGTAAAAGTAAAAGAAGTGTTACTCACTAGAGAATGGAAATTTATTTAGTGGAAGCTAAATAAATTGGGAAAAGAAGAAAATACTAAGAAAAGAAAGTATTTATGTGAATGAAACGTCTGGATTTACTACTTATAAAATACAGACTTGGAATAAAACTAATCTACTAGAGAAAAGTTTGCTTTTATTCCTTGGTGATTTCGTTCTTAAAGATTACGAACTTCTTTCAGGCTTAACATTGCAAGCTTCTCCATAATGTGCTAGTCAAAATAGAAGTTTCTGTACTGAGAATCACAGACCAGAGATCTTTTCATAACAGGTGAATATGCCAACAGATGTACTTTATCCTCTTCAACTGACTACCCAAGGCAAGTGTTGGCTTTTGAACAAGCTGAGGACTGTGTTTCTAACGGGTAACCACTTCGCAGTGAACATTTTGAGAACAACATAACTCCTTTACCATAATAGTTTTAAGAGAATCAAAGTATCAACATAGAAAATTGCTTTGTCTTTTGAGATGCAGACAAATCACAATGAAACGAAACGCCTTTCTTCTTTCTGCAACTCTGAAGAGCCCTTGTGTGTGTTCAGAAATGCCTCTGAGCGGCCAGGCACACAGGAAGGAGTGAAGAGACACTTGCTGAGTTTAATTATGTAAGTCCTTGGAGGAACTGAGAGCTTATTCAGCTCACCTAATTTGGAGGCAATTTTCAGCTTTTTAAAAAATTATAACAATTTACTATCTGAAAAGAGATAAATTTGCCTGAAGATCAAGTTTCTTTATAGAGAAACAGATATGAGTGAATCTGATCAAGGCCTGTGTTGGCCAGATTTGAAAATTCTTCATGATGACTTCAGTTTTTGCTTCCTGTATTGTTTTCAAACACCTTTTATCTTGATGATTAATTTCAGAAAATAATTCAATGCACATTTTAAAATACATGTTTTTTTTTTCAGTTTTCTCCTAATGCATATTTTCACCTTTTTGTTCATGAAAACACTCTTGATGCTCAATAAAGATAAATTAGTTCAGTTCAACTTTCTCATGATAGAATGCTGACATCTATCAGTTTGCATTATTAGATATTTTACCAAGATTATTTAAAAAATATGTAGACATACTTTGTGATATCACAGTTTCATCATTGGCGAAAATACAACCACTTTGTTCTCAGACTTAATAAAGATGCTACCCCTTTAAGACTGTTAATCTCTGCTTTTCCTTCTACAGCACATGTCAGCAAACTTCCTCTGCAGGTGCCAGGTAGTAAATATTTTAGGCTTATGGAGCAAGAAGCAAAATGTAGAAGCAAAATATATGAAATGAGATAAAATAAATTTCCATATATTTTATACTGATGAAATTCAAAATATAATGATAACAGTGGAATATACTTTCATGTAAAAAAGATTTGCTAGTGCAAAAATGAGATTATCCTTTGGGGTAAAAGTAACATTTTGTTTAATTGAGGTTCAACATTACTATTCCCAGTGATTAAAATTAATTATAAATGCTCTTCTGTAATGAGATTATATATATTACATAGTTGAGTGTGTCTTTTCACCCAAATACTGATATAAGTACATGAGCATATGATTTCAGTTGAGTGCATTTGTCATTTCAATGGGATTTATGAAATTCCAGTAGCTTCATCTCTCAATATATGCCTTTTAGCATGTTGTTAAAACGTAGTTCATTGCCTTCCAATTGAAGATCAGGTGGAAGCTCCTTAGTTGCATCATTAAATGAATTTTGAAATAAAAAATTGTCCTTCATACTTGCACTGTGGTCTGAAAAATGTTGTGGACGATGGCCTGAGTTCAGACATGCTAACTCCTGCCAACACCAGGAGTGTCAATTGCAGCTTGATATTATTTGTGATTCAATCAATGTAACTTGTCTTCAAAATGTAATTTTCACATATAGGTGCTGTTTGTCTCATTGTTTTGGGTTGAATTTATTAAGAACATTATCAAAAGTAGCAAAAGCAAAATAACAGTTGCTGAGGGCTGAATTTGGCCCCAAGTGGCTTGTGGACTATGTGCTAGAGAATACCAAAGGCAATTGTTTAAGTTGCCCTGTGGTAGATAATTATTGGTTTTATTTGTCTTGAGCAGATGTAGAGAACCATCATAGGTGCATCCTTTCATGAATGTATTGAGCAAACATTTGTCAAGGACTCACCATGTTAATTAAAAAAAAAAAAACATTTATTTTATTTGGAAGGCAGAGTTACAGAGAGGCAGAGGCACAGAGAGAGAGAGAGAGACAGAGGTCTTACATCCTCTGGTTCATTCCCCATATGGCCGCAATGGCTGGAGCTACACTGATCTGAAGCCAGGAGCCAGGAGCTTCCTCCAGGTCTCCCATGTTGGTGCAGGGGCCGAAGGACTTGGGCCATCTTCCAGCCCATAGCAGAGAGCTGGATAGGAAGTGGAGCAGCCAGGACTCAAACTGGTGCCCATATGGGATGCTGGCACTGCAGGTGGTGGCTTTACCCATTATGCAACAGCACTGGCCCATCCACCATGTTAATTAAACACTATGGCATGTCAGAGGATCACACAACACAGTTCTGCTGGGATAAATTGCGCTTTCAGATAATTCTAACATCATACACTAGGTGCTAAAAAGAAATAAGTAAAATGTACTATAGAAGTGAAGAGGAAGCCGGCACCGCAGCTCACTAGGCTAATCCTCTGCCTTGCGGTGCCGGCACACCGGGTTCTAGTCCCATTCGGGGCGCCGGATTCTGTCCCAGTTGCCCTCTTCCAGGCCAGCTCTCTGCTGTGGCCTAGGAGTGCAGTGGAGGATGGCCCAAGTACTTGGGCCCTACACCCCATGGGAGACCAGGAGAAGCACCTGGCTCCTGCCATCGGATCAGCGCGGTGCGCTGGCTGCAGCGCACCGGCCGCGGTGTCCATTGGAGGGTGAACCAACGGCAAAGGAAGACCTTTCTCTCTGTCTCTCTCTCTCACTGTCCACTCTGCCTGTCAAAAAAATAAATAAAAAAAAAAGAAGAAGAAGAAGTGAAGAGGAGAGAACAAACTTTACCAGGGTTAAAAAAGAGACCTCGGGGGCTGGCGCTATGGCCTAATGGGTAAAGCTGCCACCTGCAGTGCCGATATCCCATAGTGGTGCTGGTTTAAGTCCCGGCTGCTCCGCTTCTGATACAACTCTCTGCTATGGCCTGGGAAAGCAGTATAAGATGGCCCAAGTCCTTGGGCCCCTGCACCCTCCTGGGAGACTGGGAAGAAGCTCCTGGCTCCTGGCTTTGGATTGGCGCAGCTCCGACCATTGTGACCAATTGGGGAGTGAACCAGTGGATGGGAGACCTCTCTCTCTCTCTCTCTCTCTGTCTCTATCTCTGTAACTCTTTCAAATTAATAATAAAATAAATCTTTAAAAAAGATGTCAGACAAGAAGATATTTAGTCTTGGTCATAACACATATGTAGGAGCTCCTTAAAGACCTTATGAAGGGAAATTCTAAGCAGAGACCACTTTGTACAAACAGGGCTAGAGGCCAAGAAAGAGGCAGTCCAGAAAAGTGAGAGGCAGTGGAGGCTAAGTGGAAGGAGAGGGAAGAAGCTGTGGAAAGATGCTCTCTGAGGCAAGGGAGGAGTGGACTGGACCACCTTGGGAACCAGGGCTCTCACCGTCTTTCATGTGCAGCCAAATCACCTGGGCAGTTTTCTTAAAGTGCAAATTCTTGATTCAGTTGGTTTGAGATGGGACCTCCATCCTGCCTTTCTAACAAGAATATAGGAGATAGAAAAGCTACTGGCCAGAGATTCACACTTTAGTGACACCACTCTGCACCATACTATGGGTTTTCGCTCTCATCTGCTAAGGATTCAGTTGACGTTATTTAGCAATGTAGCACCATAAAGTTTGAGATTACAAAGGTACAGCTGTTTCTCTACGAGGGGTGGACTGCAAATAGAAAACAAGGAGGGCAGGAGAGAATTGCTGAAAGAAGCTTGTTCCAAATGCTTAGGTTTAAAGTAAGCAGTAATAGTGATTATAGTTCTGTATATCCATTTATATATATATATATATATATATATATATATATATATTTGAAAACATTCTACAGATGAAAAGCCAATTGTGCAGCTTGGTGGGAAAGGACAGTGAAGTTGCAATAGGCACATTCCTTGAAAAATATTCATCCAATGGCCACAGAAAATTTGGCTTTATTCCATCCAACTCCTCTGTTCTCCAATGTAAAAGGAAAAACAGAAGTTGGTTTCCTTAGTGCTAAAAAAGAGTACTTAGTAACAGAACTTCTTCCAACAGGAAACATGCAAGTGAAATATTTTGGCATATAATAGCTAACCTCCAGTCTGCTAAGGCTGATGTCAGAGGGATTTAGATTCTGCCAACGTACAGACTTTATTTTAAGATTCTAGAAAATATTCAGATGATAAGTTATGCACATTTTCTTAAGAATGGGATCGGCATTTCTTCTTTTGGAGTAGCTGAGTTCTGCCAAAGAATTGTATAATTTTTTTAAAAACAAGTCCTTTAAAATACAGCACATGGTGCTGCATAATATTGTTTCTGTAGTGATCAACACACAATGAAATAGATTGCATGGTATCACATTTATTGATAAAGCTAACTGAAATAGATTGCATGGTATCACATTTATTGATAAAACTAACTGAATACATCTTGCTGGCCTAAGGACTATTTTAGCGTACAACACTCAAATCAAAATATCACCTTTACAGAATAAATATGCTACAATCATTACATAGAAATAAATATACCCTATATGAAATGCCTGTCAAAAATATTATCAAGCACTAGTACATTGGTAGAGTTACACTTCTGCATTATTCCAAGTGATTGATTCATCTACCAATACAGAAAACCATAACAGAACAGTGAAATATAAAGTGAGGGTCCAATAATCAGTTGGGGTTAGAAATGAATTGAAGGAGTATCTATTATTTCAAGATGTACAAATCATCCCAAAACATTCATGGAAAACACTTATCATGTAACAACTGTACAGATTCCAAACATTTTTTCTACCAAAATAAACATCTTAAAATTTTTTTGTTTACATATTTGACAGAGAGGGAGAGAGAGAGACAGGGAGGGAGGAAAGAAGACAGAGAGAAAGAAATAGTGATAGGAATCGGGAACTGGCAAGTCAACCCAAGCCAGGGATGGCAGGGACCTAACTCCTCCTTGGGTGTGGATTAGCAGGAGGCTGGCATCAGGAGTGGAGTTGGGATTGCAACACAGGTACTATGATATGGGACCCGGGTGCCCCAACTTGTGGCTTAATCCCTAGACCAAAAACCCACCCCCCTAGTTAAGCACCTTTTTAATGTTATTTTTCCACAAACCTTTGGAAGTTCCCTAATACATAGAATAACAAGGCATGCCAATTGGACTCTGCACATTATGGCAGCTATGCAATCAAGTTACTTTTCTGCTTTCGTTGTGAATATTAAAACAACTCTATATCCGGTTAGAGAACAAATGAATAAGCCACCTCACCACTGCACTCTACAACTGCATTAAGGAGAAAATTACTTTTCAACCTTTGGCAATTTACTTGTAGTTCCTTCTTGATGTGTTAATGGCTGCTGTCTTGTAGTTCCTCTGAAGTGAAGATCTCTTCTTTAGTGTGTTTACTGAGGCAGTTTTTCTGAAGTTTGGCAGCATCTATATTTCACATTTACTTATCCTGTGCTGAACTTCTCGTGGGATGTGCTAATTTGATTTTCTCTTATTTGTTTTGATAAATACATTTTTATTTTTTTTCTAGAGCCAAAAATTGAGGTAACTGCTCTCGGTTACAAAAGCACTTAAAATTGGGTGAATCATGGGAAGTCAACAACACTTATTGAATCTTTGAAGTTAACAACATGAATTGTAATGTGTGCACAGAACTGGCTTTCATACTGTCATTTGTAGTGTCAGGCAAAGATTATATAGGGAATCCAGATGATCAGTATTAGAAGGGTATTCAAGAAATGCATTACATTTGCTGTTGGCAAAATAATGGCTTCAAAATTGACCTTTCTATGATTTTCTACTATACCACAAAAAGGAAATCCTCAATATAAGGTTTCAATGTTGGTTTAAATTGCTATTCTCAACTAAAACTTACTCCCTTAAAATCAATACTCTCGTACATGAACTAGTTCTGTGAGTTATTAGAAATCACTACGACGCACTGAACAAACTAATGGTCATAAGAATGTTGACCAATTTTTCGACTTGGAAAAAATGTACAGACAGCTGCCTTTTGTTAGATATCAAGTTGGTTCATTTGTAGACTGACTTCATTAGTATTCAGTAGAATTAAGAAAAGAAAATGTTTGAATTTTCAACTCACTCTTTGCTGTTGTGACATTTTGTTCTTTCATTCCATCATCTCTATTAGTTTGCCAACTGGCACTGACAGGAGTGTAAAACTACTGCAAATTGTGACTTCAGCAGTACTCTGTCTGCCAAGAGCTGATCAGCTGCTCCTCTAAAAGCACCTTTCACTCCTTCCTAACTGACGCAGTATGAACCTGCAGTGCTGCTGGGTTATAAATCTCAGCCAGCAGCGTTCGTATTGCAACACCTGACTCCTACCACTTTAGGGTAAACATAAGTGAATGCAATCATCATGAAAACAAATATCCAGTCTGCAAATTGGAGGGGTGTGGGGTACAGGACCACAGGCGTGAGAACTCATGCTCTTTTCTATTTATGGCTTCATTTCAACTGATTTATCCATCTCTTTCTCATCTTCCCTGTGTCAGCAGTAACAAACTGCATCACCTTTTCTTAACCCGAGAATGCAGTCAAACTTTTCCCTATAGAGCACATTCTAATAGGGCTCTGTGGGTCTCCTGACAAAGGGTTGGTGGAAGTGATGGATGCTCCATTCTTTCTTTGGTAGATCTGGATGCTCTGCACCTTCTCTGGGTTAAATTAAGATGCCTGAGAATAATATCTGGATCCCTATACGGTTGTGAAACTGCCAGTATCTCCTGGATGGATAAGATCTGCAAGTATTTCAAGTTTATGTGGCTAACCTCAAGGAAACAGACTGTATACGTATAAAAATTTTTTGATGACAGAAACACATATACGCAGCTAGAAAATGGGTTTTTTGGCTGACACTTGGCAAATGGAGCTTAAACATGTTAGGACAGAAGAATAATTCATATTGATTGTAAAACAAAGAAGAAACACAGACATACACTTGCAGTATTTCAAAATTTGTCCCACATCAAAGGCCTCTCATCCCTCATAATCTACCATCAAGGTTCCCCAAGCATTTCCTATGTTTTTTAAAGAAACTCTTATTTAAGGAATACAAACTTCATGTATTCCATGAGTACAATTTTAGGAATATAGAGATTCTTCCCACCATACCAGCCCTCATACCCACACTCCTACTCATCTTCCTCTTCCCTCTCCCATTCCCAGTTGCATTCTCCACAAAGATCCATTTTTTCAAAAAAAAACTTTTATTTAATAAATATAAATTTCAACAGTACAACTTTTGGATTATAGTGTTTTTTCCCCCATAACCACCCTCCCACTCACAAACCATCCCATCTCCCACTCTCTCTCCCATCCCATTCTTCATTAAGATCCATTTTTAATTATCTTTATACATAGAAGATCAACTTAGTATATACTAAGTAAATATTTCAACAGATTACACCCACACAGACACACAAAGTATAAATTACTGTTTGAAGACTAGTTTTACAGTTAATTTGCATAGCACACACATTAAGGACAGAGATCCTACATGAGGAGTGAGTGTGCAGTGACTCCTGTAGTTGATTTAACAATTGACACTCTTATTTATTACATCAGTAATCACCTGAGGCTCTTATCATGAGCTGCCAAGGCTATGGAAACCTCTTGAGTCCACAAACTCCAACATTATTTAGACAAGGTCATAGTCAAAGTGGAAGTTCTCTCCTCCCTTCAGAGAAAGGTACCTCCTTCTTTGATGGCCCATTCTTTTTTTTAATATTTATCTATTTTACTTGAAAGTCACAGTTACACAGAGAGAGGAGATGCAGGGAGAAAGAGAGAGAGAGAGAGGGAGGGAGAGAGAGAGAGGTCTTCCATCCGCTGGTTCACTACCCAGATGGCTGCAATGGCCGGAGCTGCGCCGATCCAAAGCCAGGAGCCAGGAGTCTCTTCCAGGTCTCCCATGTGGGTGCAGAGGCCCAAGGACTTGGGTCATCTTCTACTGCTCTCCCAGGCTATAGCAGAAAGCTGGTTCGGAAGTGGAGCAGCCGGGTCTCGAACTGGCGCCCATATGGGATGCTGGCACTGCAGGCGACGGCTTTACCCACAGAGCCAAAGCACTGACCCCAGATGGCCCATTCTTTCCACTGAGATAAGATCCAATTTTGATCAACTTTATACGCAGAAGACCAACTCTATACTAAGTAAGGAGGTCAAAAATTTGCAATGAAAAAAAAAAAAAACAAACTGTTCCTCAACAGTTGAAACAAGGGCTGTTCAAAGTCATTGCATCTTGAAGCTAATCTCACTTTTTTTTTTTTTTTAAGAAACTTAACTTAAAGAAGCACCCAAGAATGATACATCTTTTGTGAGCACTTAAACATAATTATAACACAACCCTTTGAGGACAGAGGTCCTGCATGGGAAGTTAGTGCATAGTGACTCCTATTAATTTAACAATTAACACTCTCATGTATGCCATCAGGGATCACCCAACAAGGCTCTTGACATGAGCTGGCTAGGCTACGGCAGCCTTTTGAACCCACAAACTCTGTCATTATTTAGACAAGGCCATAAGCAGTATGGAAATTCTCTCCTCCCTTCAGAGAAAAGTTCCTCCTTCTTTGATGACTACTTTTTTTTACTGGGGTCTCATTCATCAAGATTCTTCACCTAAGACATTTTTTACCTCAGTGTTTTGGCTTTCCATTCCTGGAATGCTTTTGTGGGCTTTTCAGCCAGACCAGAATGCCTTAAGCGCTGATTCTGAGGTCAGAGTGCTACTTAAAGCCATTGTCATTCTATGAGTCTGCTGTGTGGACTGCTTCCCATGTTAGAACATTCACTCCTTTTTAATTCTATCTATTATTATTACTAGACACTTAATCTTATCCATATGATCACTTTAACACTTAAGATGGTATTTTTACCACCCAGCTTACGGGGATTTGGGATCCCATGGCAAGTTTTTAAACTGTACCCTTAGAAGTAAGTCCATGGGAATGTATGCAGAACTATACAGCTTTACAGTTACAAACTTCATAAACTTCATAATTACAACTTTAGGAACATAGTTCTGCATACATTTCTACAGAATTACTTCTAAGGGTATAGTAAACCCCTTTTTAACACTGGACGCTAGTCTCTCAGTACCACTGCTTCACTTCTTGCATAGCCAAATCTTTTAATTTGTTATCTAATATATACTGAAAATTGACTTCATTATCTAGTTGGGCCTTATGTATTCTGAAAAGCTGTTACAAACAAACTCCTGAAAGATGAACTCATTAATTGGGAAAGTGTGCTGCAAAGATCCATACCATGAAATTATAGAACATGGAGTTACTTTTTTTAAGCTTTTCCATTTGAAAGGGTAGACATTTGGAAACCAGCATGTCTCAAAGTTTTGTGAAATCTCCCTAATTATCTTAGGCCTAACTGAATATTATTTTAAAACCAGAAGTCAGGTCTTGAAATACATGATGCAGTTAAATACATAAGTTATATAACATATATTTGAAGCTATTGTATAGCTTCTATTATATAGAAAATATACAACTGATTTAAAGCAACATTCACTTCTATTCTAATAAAAGTTTACTAATTCATAATTTTTGAAACAAATGTAGAAAAGTAAATGTCCTTGTAATTACTGATACTGAGTTTTTCAATTTAGACATCTTTCTAAATAATTATTATTTAAGGTCACCAAGAATATCCTTAAAGTTAGGCTCACTTTTATTTTCACATAAGGCAAATAAAAAATATTTTAGAGACAATAAATTTAGCAAAAATCTATTTTAAAACAATAAATATGGATATATCTATTTGAAGACTGAAAAAATCAGTTTATTATTCATATATTGAAAAAGAAATGATACTCTCCCTCTAAATAAAGAAGCAAGTAAGAAGAAGCAATGGTTCAAATAATACCAACCATATATTTCTATTTTCTGAAACATTTTTATCTTTGTTCATTACATTCATTTGCATATTGTGTTATACATAAAATAGGTCCTTAATATGCTGTGCTAATTAATGAGGTGATAGAGAAAAAGTACAACCTGAATAATTTACCATTTCTTTTCTATGGAAATGTTCTTAATTGTGAATACATTTGCTAAGTCTATATGATGACAGGTTGGGTTACAGAAAATCCTATAAATTATTCAGTTGTTTCAAAACACTAAAAATATTTGTATGAAGACATTGCACAACATATTTCAGAAAAAAGAAACAGAATTTTTATGGGAATGATAAAAGGTGACAACTAAAACTGCCAGTCTGAAAATAAAGATATCAACTGACTTTTTCAAGTTTCATGTCCCAACTTGATTCAATGTAGACAACTGCCATGGTAATTACATACAAGAAAAAGGAAGAATCACTTGCAACTAGAGAGAAGTGATGATTTCATATTAGATTATTTGATACTCATGATCTTGTAACACACTTATGTTAGAGAAACAGGCTCAAAGAGATTGGTGAAGTCCTCAGGATTGTAAAGCCCAGCTAGGTTCAACCTTAAAACCTGTCTCACTCACTATGTGGAACTGCCTCACCACACCAAAGAACCACTTGCCTTGACTGCTTTGAAAAATGCCTCCTTTTTCCACTTTAGGCTATTCATTCATTATACATGTGTTCATTTCCATTGTATTTATTCATTTTTGTAAATGTATGAGCTAATTTTTACTTTGGGTTTGGAATTTTGTTGCTTTGCTAAGTAGCCTGAAATACCATATTTAATTACGTGGAAGCATGAGAACATCAAAGCACTCTTACCCTGACAGTTATCGCGCTGAGTACATGAGTGACATCATTGCCAAGCAACTCTCCCTCCAGCAGGCTTTCTAAGGGATCAGAGTCTGCAGCTCCTCCCTCATTCACAGGAGAGTCTATTGCACTAATGGCATCTGGATTGCCTGTGATCATTTCCAAATGATTCTCTATCAGCAAGGAGGAAGGAAAACTTACTCAACTTTATTGTTCATCAAGACATAATTTTGTAAATGTTAACAGAAAGCCAAATATTGACTGACAATAGTGGAAATTACATAGAGTTCATTACATATCACAGGACATCTAATTCACAGCTATTCTCGGAGTGAATTCTTAATGAGGTTAGAATAGTTCCCTTCTGTTTTTAAGTGCCTCTATTTCTGCCTTCTCTCCTCCCTCTCTCTCTTGTCTAAATCCAGAATATAGACATCATTATCTTTGAGGAACATTCCAGAAATCAATAATGTAGTTATTGTTCAAACTGTATTGAAAATCTACTTATTTTGGAAAAATCAGTGACTTGCTCCGAAACAATTATTTGGGGCAAACACTGAAGCCTTATTGTAGGGCATGACAAAAACAGAGCTGATGTGTCTAAAGTCAAAAATTGGGCAACAGTGCCATTTTGTAATTTTAAGTTTATCTAACACTGAGAGGTCTAATCTTTTTCATTTAAATTCCATATACACTATTTCAGTAAATATTGGGCATTTTAAGCAATAATTTCACTTTATTTGTTGTTCTTGCTTCTACAAGTAAGTATAATAAGCTCATCAGAAATCCTTAAAACTACAAGAAGCACTTTCTACACAACACAACTCCCACTCCACTTTTACTGACTTTCGAATCTTTTTTCAATGTGATTTGCAGCTGTTTTTGGAAACTTATCAGATTAAAGTTTTTAGATACGTAGTTTGGGGGCTGTTGGGTAGATTCTGTTTTTAGCATAAAGCTACACAGTTCTATGTCAAGTAGTAATGATTAATATTTTCAGTCTTGATTTGTTATTACAGCCTTAGTTTTCAGATTATTACAATTTTCAGTCTTTTAAAAATAAATTTAGCTTTTTACTATTTAGGCTTAAGTCCACATAAATTGCATGTGTCACAAGTTTTTAAGATTTGCCATTACAAATGAAACCTATTTCAAAACACTAGAAATAAAAGTTTGCTCAATGCCTACACATATTTTTCTTTTCATTTTTGAAATCTTTCAACTTTTACAGTATTTAAGAACTGACAGATGATAACACAACAGTATTTTTAGTTTCTATTTGACTACCGACAAGTCAAATATTCAAATAAACCACTCTAAACTTCAAATTTACTTTTAATATTAGCTACTATAAGTACAGCTACAGTACTTTTTCTTCATATATTTTCCATAGATATATTATTTTGAAAACATTAGAGGATGTGCTAAAAAATTAGTATTTGAATTTACAGACAGAAAATTAACATCAGAACAAATGAACTGTTGTCTTCTTATCTCAGAAAAAAGTAGAAATAGCAGATATTCTAATTCTTGTGCAAGCCACTTTAATAGGAGGAAAGTTCTGTGATAGCACTGGGAAGGCTGCAGGTTTTAGAATGTGCCAGAAGCTTATCAGGTACAATATGTTAATTTTTGTCTAATAGTGGAATGAAGTCTGAGGCTTTCAGAGAGATGCAGCTCTGATAATGGGTCTGTTTAAAACAACATTAAGAAAACCTTGATTATGGGTTGCTCAGCAGCTTCCAAATGCTAAAGGAGAGAGCAATTTCTTCAGAGGAGACTGTTGCTCGCAGAAAATGCATTTTTATTCCAAGGGCTGCAGTAGCACGTTCTGGCAACCCCAGGAGGGAGTGCAGCTCTCCAGGGGGTAGCACAGATGCTGTCTGCTGGGTGACGTGTGCATCTGATGTACCCTGCCAGGGTCTGCCTTCAATAGCCACATATTTCCTCTGAGACATTCCTGAGTGCCCCACGTATGAGGGGTGAGCAGAGTAATCTTAACCTGTCCTGGCCTGGGGCTCCTAAATTAGGTGTTATAGCTCTGGTGCCAGTTTCCTTTTCTGTGTACCTACAAGGACCGAGGCTGGAAAAGCTCCTGGAGATCCTGGGATCCCTGGAACAAGTTGGTTGAGAGTTCTCCCACCATTTAAAAATGTTCACCAAGTCTCTCATTTGACTATATCTAGTTCTTCTGAAACAATAACCCACTGCTTAATTTATAAGAGGAAACAATATACACTGATACTTCTTGAAAACATGTTTAAAAAAAAAAGCTGAAGAAATGCCATATCCTCAGAGAAATGTCTCTGGCAATGGTGTGTACCTAGTTATCAGGACAGCCTAGGGAAAGCACACTTCTAGAGACTAGCATTTTAAGACTTTTGTTCATTTTACTCTGAAACCACCCAACCACCACCATAAAGTGGGACAAGTATTACATACATGTTCTTATTTTCCATTTAAGGAGGTATACTCATTTCAGAAATGTTAAATATGACAATAGTATAGCATGGAATGAAGGAACTGTGATATTTATGGTGAAGGTTTGGCGAGGTTTGCTCAAGAGATTCCCAGTTTGAGGATTTGGCTTTAATATATAAATTTATGGGAGTGAAATACTTTTTTAGCCTGTGAGAAGAGCTGGAGAGACTAAGGCACAAGTCACTACAGAACCTCCACGATGCACATAATAGAACAGTTCTGTAATTTTAGTTGTTTCAGAATCATCTGCCATGCTAAGGCATTATTATTTTAAATCTCTTTTGTTCTTATTTTCACAGCTGTTCTAAAAATGGATAAACAAACAAATCACTGGTGTTAAGATGTTTCATTTAATAGCAACACTGATCCTTTGATAGAATTTAAATACATCTGGATTATTTTCCCTAAAAATGGGACAAACATTTATAAAATCTCTACAAGCAACTTGGGTAATACTGAGTTGTAATTTTTAATCTTTAAAAATTAAAATTTTCACTTAATACTTCACTAACACTTTTTTGAGTGCATGTCATATCAATAATCTCAATTTGTTCAGAGAAAGAAGCAACAAAAATTAATGGTATTTTTCCTCCAATATCATATGTATAAAAAAGCAAATCTAATAAAAATAAATTTAGAACTCAGAACCCCCAAATTTCATGCTACCCCACACCTTGGGTGGTGCTTACGGTGGTTTCTTGTTTTTATTCTTCTGTCTAATTGCAACCTACATAATTTTGAGTTCAGGATAAAATTTTAGAGTTCTCACAATACTTCAAAAAGAATATTTTTCCCTTTTTAAAATAAATAGAAATCCACTAATTAAACTTAGTATTTCATGACCTATTAATTTGGCAGTTATTATAATCCATCTTTAATTGGATTAGCTATAATTAAAATTAAATGGATCTTTGAATCATAAAAGGTTAAATACAAGTCATTTTCCATTTAAAAACTTCCATATGAGTTTATCATGGTAAAAAAGAAAAGATACTTTATTGTAAGGTTAATTGCTAAGCCTTTCCCTCTACTTTCAGAGTTATTTTCTTTATTTCTTATCTTTTTATGACTCAAAAAACCTCTGCTCTACAACTCACTGTCCAGATGAATGGCATCTTTTCTTGTAATTCTAAGTTAAACCAGTGTTAACCTATATATAAATGTGGTATAGACTACTTATAAATATTTATATATATTACTAATGTCTCCACTTTAATTAAGTATGCAGTGGTGTTACTGATGAGAGAGACAAGAAATGTTGAAGACTTTTACAACCAAAATATGCATATATTTATCATTCCTTGTGAATGCATTTTTTCTTTTCTCTCCTTCCATCCCTGCCTCCTTGTCATTTCCCCAACATTTCCCTGCACCCCCAAAAATTCTGTCTTTTTTAACACCAATTATTATAAATTAATATTTTCCATCTGTTTCCACGTTCAAACAAGTCATTCAAAGGTGAACAACTAACTTTCTATGTACATAAGCAGCATTATATTAAAGGAGGCTCCCCCCACCCAAGTTAACACACCATTATATCAAATCACTAATTTCAAATCACTTGGAAGTAAAGTTCTTGAATCTCTCCTTATTCATGTTGAGAGGATTTTTATCTTTTGAGAGTATCAGTGGAGGAGCAGGAAGTGGGGATGTAAACAGAAAGAACTCCTAGATGAAATAAAGAAAGGATTTGTCACAACATATTTATTTCAATGTATCTGATAGTGTTCAGCATGAAGCAGCATGTGAAGTCCCTTGTTTTTAATTGTTTATTTATTTGAAAGGCAGAGGGACAGAGATGGACTGAGAGAGAGAGATCATTCATCAGTTGGTTCACCTCTCAAAGACCCTAAATCCAGGTCTCCCATGTGGGTGGCAGGAACTCTAGTTGAGCCATCACCCGCTGCCAACAGCATGAGTAGTGCATGAAAGATGGACTCAGAAACAGACTCAAGACTCAAATCCAGACACTCCCATATGGTATATAAGCATCCCAAGTGGCATCTTAACGTCTGCATCAAAAGCCTACCCATGGCCCGTGCCGCAGCTCACTTGGCTAGTCCTCTGCCTGTGGCAACGGCACCGTGAGTTCTAGTCCTGGTTGGGGTGCCAGATTCTGTCCCAGTTGCTCCACTTCCAGTCCAGCTCTCTGCTGTGGCCCAGGGGGGCAGTGGAGGATGGCCCAAGTGCTTGGGTCCCTGCACCCACATGGGAGGCCAGGAGGAAGCACCTGGCTCCTGGCTTCGGATCGGTGCAGCGTGCTGGCGTAGCAGCCATTTGGGGAGTGAACCAATGGAAGGAAGACTTTTCTCTGTCTCTCTCTCTCACTGTCAAAAAAAAAGAAAAAAAAAAGAAAAAAAAAGCCTACCCACAAACTCCCCTTGCATTGAGGGAGAGGAGGAGAGACATCTGATCAAGCTACACAGAAAAGTTTCATGAGGGTGTAGTACTCCAGAGATGTGAAGCAAAAAATTTTAACAAGGACAGTGAATGTAACTAGAATGCCAAAAGGAAGGAAAAACACTAACAGAGACCTATGAAGTAACACCTTGACAGTAGGGACTCTATTTTGGAGAACCTGAGACTCCATTCCGGGAAGGTACCCCCCCTCCCCGCCCTGCCAAAGTGAGACTCTGGTCTGAAACTATGATCCGAAACAGTTGGACAATAGCAGTCCACTGCATCACACTTGGCAGAGCATAGAAACCCCCTAGCATGATCGCTCAAGCTTGGAAGTGGATAGGCTTCCCTGGGTTAATGATAAAAATGTAATTTGTCTATGTCCTACATATGATTAAAACCAATACCTGGATTAATGTCAAGATTATATTTAAAATTGTTAAGATTGTAACTGGTATTGTCAAGATTATAATTGATACTAGTTTCTCATAGGTTTTAGGTCAGCTTGACCCCAGTAACTATGTATTCCCCCTAATCCCAGCAACTATGTATTCCCCTCCCGATTTTGCGGTTTTTGCCTTTACAAAACCTGTTGCTTTGGGCTTCAGTGCCGAGAGTTCTTTAGGGCATGAGCCCACTCTCCACTGCTGGCAATAAAAGACCATCAAATTGTATCAATGTGTGGTGCTTCTTTGTTTACACTCACTCAGGTAAAACACCTAGGGGCAGGAAAGGCTAGGAAACAAGACACAGTCCCATCCATTCCAACCCATTGAACTTGAGTGTTGGTGCCAAGTCAGGAGAGGATGACTGAAGTGATGTAACAGAGGGCTGCGGATGCTAGCTGAAGGACTTAAAAATTAGCAATGAATCTCCAACAAGGAAATGTCATGATTAGGACTGTGCTTAGGTCAACTTACAAAAGAATGGATCAGAGAGGAATCCGGGAGCATGGAAAGCAAGAGAAGGTGGTTGTTATAATCTGTCAAGATGAATAGCAGATAATGTGCTATGAAGTTCTCAGGAGGAAATAATCTTCAATGAGTCAGACTACAGGAATGGCCTCACATATTTGCATATCTACACACTGAAACTGATGAGCAACATATTTTGAAATACTGGCAATTTAATGCTAAAAGTTGAGTTAACTTATAAGTTATCACAATATGTATTGGGAAGCAGCTATGCAATATAGATGATTCTGGTCAAATGAAGACAAGGCGGACACATTGGATCACATGATTAGAAGATGTGTATCTGCTCAGATAACTGGCATTATTAAAGAATATCAGCCCCGGCATTGTGGTGCAGTGAGTTAAGGCCCCAGTCTGCAGCGCCAGCATCCCATGTGGGCACCTGTTTAAGTCCCAGCTGCTCCACTTCCGATCTAGCTCTCTGCTATGGCCTGGGAAAGCAGTAGAAGATGGCCCGAGTCCTTGGGCCCCTGCACCCACAAGGGAGACCCAGAAGAAGATCTTGGCTCCTGGCTTTGGATCTGCACAGCTCCAACAGTTGCAGCCATCTGGGGAGTAAACCAGCGGATGGAAGACCTTTCTCTCTCTCTCTGCCTCTCTGTAACTCTGCCTTTCAAATAAATAAATAAATATTTAAAATAGAATAAAGAATATCTGAGCCAATGTAAGTGGCTAAGTGATAACACTTTGCATGTCTTTCTAGTCAGAAAGATGAATGGTGCTTTCTTGATACCTGTGGTTCTCAAACTTCATTGAATAGGAGAACTATCACAAGGACTTTTTAAAACATAGATTGCTGAGATTCACCTACAGAGTTTCTGATCCTGTAAGTCTGGTCTCAGACTCTGGGTTCACATTTCTAATTAGAACACTTACTATGTGGTCTTTGCTTTGCACAAATTATACAAGTAGTCAAAAAAGCAACGTAGGAGAAAATTCAACCAGTGGGCATCTACTAGAAAGACTTTCTTCAACCAGACAACATTTGAGACTCTTACACTATGTTGTTGAAACAGCACTCCCCAGGATGAAGACAAAGAAATTTCTACTTGTGATTGAATCGTTACCAATTGAAATAGTGTCAACTTTTAGAGAAGGCGTTCCTGGCGTTGTAGTAGTCATGAAAAGGGTACTAAAGTGTACTCTGAGTTTTAGGAAACTATGCTGAAAACAACTTGAGAAGTAACAGCTATCATAGTCCCCTTGGGGGCTTCATGGTAAGAAAATATAAAGGAAGTAGAAAGTAAAAATTGAAAATCGGATAATATAATCACAAATGATACTGATGAGGAAAATAAAGAATTGGTATCCAAGGAAACCAATGCGGTTGCTTAGGGCTCTCTTTCTGTTGAGCTCTGATTTAAATGAAACGTGTACGAAATATGAAGGAAAGAACATACAACCAAGGATGAATATAAAAGAGAAGCAATGATGTTCAAGAACAGTATTTACAGGCTAAAATCATCTGATGTTTCTTACCTTTAAGAAGGTTGCTAAAGAGCTGTGTATGATATGTGCATATGTGATATAAATATTACATTCAGAGTAAAAAGATCATTAAATGATGAATATAATGATTGCTTGGGAAAAATGATATACAATTAAATGTGGTAAAATGGTGGTTTGCTGTTTCTCTCCACTGGGAGAATTATGTTCACGTTATGAAGGATAACACTATCAAGAGGTAATTGAAGCACATAAATAAAAGCAAAGATTATGAGAACATTTGGCTCTTTAAAGGAATGTGCAAGTGCAGACACTGACAGACTACATTTGCAAAGTGAAACAAATCATTCTAGGTAATCACTGGGAAACTAAGAATAGAAGAAATCCCATAAGACTGGAGATGAGCAAATGATCCAATTTTCAAAAAAGGATAAAAGTCAAAGAATGGAATCCACAAACATGTGAACTTGTTGTTGAATAAACCCTGCAGACTTCATAAAGTGTTACCAAATTCTGACTTCAGAACTTTTAGTAAGTGATGAACGTGTTAACCAACTGACCAACACAAAACTGTACTCAGACTAAAGCATGGTGAACTGATCTCATATGTCAGGAGATCATTGTCTAACTAAAACGTTTAATGAAGTTTAATGATATCTGTATCTATGGCAATGTGAAATGAATAGTAGGATATTTAGGCAAATTTGTAGCTCCAGAAAGCCCTACCTTAAACATTCTAATTATAAATCAACTGGAAAAGAGAATAGAGAAGTAGCTTCCATCCTTGACTCTGCTCCATGCCATGAACATTTCTGAAACACTGTCTTAGCTGAAAACTAAATGACATCCTTATCAACATCCTTATCAACATCCTTATCAACTGTGTATTTGACTCAAATCTGGAAAAGCTGACTACTACCTTTGGCACCAGAGCACAAGGAATTAAGATGGCCTTGGCAGGTTAAAGGGATGGGACAGAGCCAACATAATGAAATTTAACGGAGATAAAGGATGAGGCAATGCCAGCAGAGGGAAGTTCAACTACAATAAATGAAAAATTCTAGATTTGTGTTGGGATATTGAGAATGAAAGTTCTTCACTTGACTCATGTGACAAGTAATATGGAGTCTAATCAACTTCAAACTTCCCTGAGATAACATAGGTGAAAGGTCCTTAAGCTGTCTGGCATATGGCAGGCAGTGACTAAACTCTTCTGTGTCAAGGCTTACTGCAAGGGGCCAGCACTGTGGCATGGCGGGTAAAGCTGCCTCCTGCAATGCCAACATCCCTTGTGGGTGCTGGTTTGAGTCCTCACTGCTCCACTTCCAATCCAGCTCTCTGTTATGGCCTGAGAAAACAGTAGAGGATGGCCCAAGTCCTTGGGCCCCTGCACCCATGTGGGAGACCCTGGCTCCTGGCTCCTGGTTTCAGATCGGCTCAGCTCTGGCCATTGCGGCCATTTGGGGAGTGAACCATTTGGGGAGTGAACCAGCGGGTGGAAGACCTCTCTCGCTCTCTCTGCCTCTGTCTCTGTCTCCGCTTCTCTGTGACTCTGACTTTCAAGTAATAAATAAATCTTAAAAAAAAAAAGAGCTCACTATAAGCCAACCACATGACTGGGCTGCTAAAGCTATAGGCTAAATGTGATGACCACACTGGGAGATATGTTTCCCTTGCATTGTGGACTGATCAGGTCATCCAGAAAACAATTTGGCATAATCACTATACCAGCATTTAGAGGGTTGTCTTGTGAAAGAGGGCAATATTTTAATATTTATATTCCACAGGGGAAAGGTGAGCACAAGGAAAAAGTCAAAAATAATTTCAGCCCCAAACAAGAAAGGATTTCCTAGTAATTTCAATTTTGCAATGAAAGAAAACATTATGTCATGAAGTAATGAGATTTCCCTTGATTTCACCAGGAGACAGTGCAGAGTAAAAGATGTAGAGGAGATTTCTGAATTGAGTAAGAAGCTGGTCTGAATGCTTTTTGTGGTTTCTGCCAACTCAATTCAACAAGTGCGCATTGGACATTTACGATGCGGAAGACAACCTCCACTTTTGGGGAATACAAAATTGAATGTGATAAAAACTTCATCTTAATCATAGCTGTGATGTTGCTGTAGAGCCGAGGTGTGTTCTCCACTATTAATAAGACTATGACACAGAGCGTGCTGTAAGAGCCACAGAAGCAGAGAAGGGGAAGTGTAGACATAGCTCTCTGAACTAATCTCCCAGGACATATAAGATTTTATAGGATATAATTGGTAAGGGGAAAGGGTGGTAAAATGATAACATGTAGATTGGAATGTTGTAGCAAAGATACCAAGCTGAGAAAGAAGCAAAGTAGGAAGGTTAAGTTTAATTTGCATAAAGCACAATGGTAAAAGGAAGCAATGAAAACATGCTGAGAAAGCTTTGAAAGCTATGTCCTATCTTCTGCAGGCAGGAAGAATCCATAATGCATGTTGTAATGTGAAATTAGCAAAATTATTATGATTGAAAGTGTGTTTTAGGAATTGGAGAAAACAGGTACATGTAGAAAGAAGGCAAGAAAATTAAGAATATTTATATATCATCTACATTCCACCTATATTCCTATATTTCAAGGCGGTATGTGAGGTTCTTTACAGAGAACACCTTCTTTAATCCTCTTAGGCTTCCATGAGAAAATACACACCAAAAAGCAGTATAGGAAAAGTATGTGTTACTGCATGTGATAAGATAAATGAGAAAAATATCCCTAATTCTGGGGAGTCATTCCAGGAAATAGGAGAAAGTAATTCATTAGGGTATTTTCGAAAGTCCTCCTTTGAGTTTTACGTGTACCTTCATTACATCTAGAATCAAAAGAGACCTTCTATTTAAAAAAGTGGGCTTTTTTTGAACACCATCTAAGTGTTAGGTATCATGTGTTTATTTTATGGAGACTGAAATCCTGGACCCTCAGTCTGGCACACCAACACAGGTAGGTGAATGCATTAGTTCTCAGTGGGTCAGTGTGGTGCCTGCTGGGTTGAAGGTTGTGAATATTTCACAACAATGAAGCTGCTGTCATTTTTTTTTCTTATTCTAAAATTCTTGAAAGACTGAGTATACATCAATTTTTATCACGAAAACAAATCCCTTTCTGTTAGTATGTCTAAAATTCTGCCTGAAGATGGGCGGATGATGGGAGTAGTAATTAGCAAATTCTGTATGATATGTTACTTAAGCATCTCTTAACAACCATAAACTATTGTTAAGTAAAACAATCCCATGGCCTAGAATGCAAGAACTAATGGAAAGGATTTGCAAGGTGTGTTTCTGGGCTCTAATGGCCTCCTGCAAGGCAGACTTACAGCCTGAAGGGGTATCATTTCCAAAAAGTCACCACTGAGATAACACAGGACTGCCTCACATTCCCAAACTTGTGACTGAGGAAATGTAGCAAGACTCCAACCAACAGATTCACTAATTGATCAGTTTTAGCCTACTCCTTGAAGACAACTCAACATGAGGACTTCTAAGAAGACCATAAATCAGTTACTGGCAGTAGCTCTTCTGTGGCCCAGTAGATGATTTAAATATTTCACATTATTTATTCACATTCAAAAATCAGGAGGCTTTATATAAAATCTAGATGTCCAACTGCCTATGAAAAGTCAAAGATCTAGTATATGTGGATGCAAGCTAATGCAGGACTCTTAGAGAAACTAACTTGCAGCCACTCATTCTACAGAGTATGAGCTCCTTAGTTTAGCATGCACTGAATGCACCAGCCCCTAATACTCCTGAAGTTTGAAAAATCCCATACAGTTTATATGCTTCTTCATGTAATCCTGACCTGTTGTTTCTCTAATTTGAAGTCAGAAGCAAGTCTGGGTGCTGAGAGCATGGCCTCAAGGTGTAATCTAGTCGCTCAGCACTACAGCAATTTTCACACATCAAAGTGTTTTGAGGGTGGGGAGATAAGTGTTTGGCATAGGGATTGAGACACTGCATGAGATGCCTGGATACCTTATCCAATCTCCTGGGTTCCAGTTCCAGCTCTATTCTGCTCCCCATTCCAGTTTCCTGCTAATGTGCACCCTAGGAGACAGCAGGTGATAGCTCAAGTAGTTAGGTCTCTGCCACCCATGAAGGAGACCTGCACTGAATTCCTGGCGTCAGCCTGGCCCAGCCCTGGCTACTGTGGGCATCTGGAGAGTGAACCAGAAGATGGGATCTCTCTCTCTCTCTCTGTCTTTTTCTCTATCTTTGTCTTTCAAATAATAAATAAAAAATATTACTGGTATATGTTGCCTAATGCATTCTATTATTTTCCTATTAAAAAGTGCAAAAACTAAAAAAAAAAAACCCAGCCCTCTCTTTTTATAAATATATTTATTTATTTATGCAAAAGCAGATGAGAAAATGAAATTCATCAGTGAGTAACTACATTTTTATTGTATTTGGTGTGAACTTCAATGACAAAATTTAGCTAATTTACATATATTGTGAATTTGGTATTTATTCATTTTTAAAATATCACGGATGGCTAGACATTCACATAATAAATATGCTTTTACCTTGCATCAGTTGAACTTCAAGAAAAATTAATTACATTCATCATTTCCTGACTTATTTCTTCCTGTTATTTAAGTATCCCCATGACAACCACACATTTAAAAATTTTTTCTTAGTAGAGGCACCTTCCTGCAGCATTCTCTGTATTTGAAGAGTGGCTTTTATAGTCTGTTTGTAGTACTAGTTATTAATAATCATTTTTAATGTAGAATGAAAAATCATATTCACACGCAGCTATTTATTTTTTCTTGATTTACTTCATCCTATCCTATTCATAGTTAGGCAAGTCTGCATTCCATGTAAACGTTTAATAGCTATGTGTTTACACAAGCAATTACATTAAAAATAGCAATGCAAGTATTACTGGGTTATTCTGAAAACTTAGTTGATATTAAAACACCGACACCATTAAGAAGGACATATAATTCCTATGCTTTTGGAATTTCTGTTTGAATAGAAGAAGGGGGACTCTCTTTCATAAGGACTATATTCTGCCCCACATTGTCAGCATCACCACACACTCTCCTCATATTCTGATTTAGGAAATGCCACTTGGTAAAATTTTTCTCCAGTCTCTGTAGTCCAGGGATTAATATGAAAACTTATTTTTCCTAACTGTTAAAGGGATGATACTGAAGAAAACTAAGGGGAGTTAGATGTTTTAACAATTTTGATTTCACTGCTCTCCATCTTCTATTCCAATTCCATCTTGTTTTTCCTCTGAACATCACTTTCTCTGTGCCCAGGAATTATACAGCAGAGATGAAAGCCACTTGTAACTCCTTTAGTGACCTGTTCTTCCTCAAACAATATTTTCACTCAATTGTTTTTCATAGTTATTTTAACTTGAGTCTGCGCTTTATGTTGTACAGAAACACAAAACTGGCTAAGCGTATGTATATGTATATGTATTTCAAGGTTGTTCTGATAGTTCTTTGAATCTCATTCCTAAGTGAGAAAAAAAAAAGACAGAAAGTTAAAAATTCTATTTAAATGCAGTAAGTATAAATGTGACATTGTTTTGCTTTATTCAGTTTTACATGTGCTGTTATTCAAACATACTGTAAACAGTGGTCTAATCTCTACAGCTTTCTTATTAAATATCATGTTCGCTTATGGGATTGTTTTTATCTTGACTGAGTGAATTCCTTATAAAAGTCTAAAATAATTAAATAAAAAGAATAATTGATTTAATACAAGATTTGAGAGTTCTCTGATATTTTAAAAAATATAAATTTGATAGAACTTTGTTAAATTGAGTCAATGAAATATTTCAGTAATCACTATTTGCTGGCATACTTAAAACAAATGGACATTATTTTCTGAAATACTTTCCTCTTTTGGGATAAAATTGGATAAATTTTCCAAGAACAAGATTCATTTTATAAGGATGTAAAAATGCATATATATGGTGCTAGACAAAGTACAAAGATCACTAAGCTAAACAATACATAATATGTTATAAATTATTCAATATTAATTATATCAATATAATGAATTAGCTATGGATTCTTTAGAATTTTGAAAGCATTTTAATTTGAGAATACTTATTTAAGTGCATATGATTTTAATTATGTAGTCTGATACTGCATACTGAGTGGCATCTATTTTCACTGTATAAATTAACTTTTAAATATGCATGTATTTCTTTTTATGGTAAATTTCTAAGCTGAAAAGAGAGCAATAAAGAAAAATATGGTAACATATAGTGCCAATTTTTAAGTTAAATTTTATTTCAAATGAGCTATTCTCTATTATATGAGTCTTTGAGCTGAGTTTTAAAAGCCTTTATTATGTTAGGAATCAGAGATATCCCCCATTAATAAGATGTAAGTTTTTAAAAGTAGTATGCCCACCATTTGAAAAAGTACTCATCATGCATAACCTTTTGAAGATTCATGTAACTGAATGGAAATAAGTAATTCTCTGTGTGAGGAGAAGTGAGACATGGCTAAAGCCATATATTCTAGACAAGTATTTCTCAAATTCGAAGACTAACTTGGTCACCTACTGATGTGCAATCTTGGGAAAGTTATTAAAATCTTCTGTCCCTCAGTTCTCATTTACATACCCCAGGAATATCACAATGATTGAATGTTTTGTTTTACCTACAGGAGTTATAAGAACAGCAACATCTACTATCCATCATATAAATTTGTTCTGACTATGTCAATGCGACACTTCTAGAAGGCAGAAGAAGAGAAAACTGTGAAGCAACCTACTGTTTACTTGGGTGGATTAACTGAATATATCCCATCTCCACATGGTGGTGCGTGACTGAAACAAAGTCTGTTTCTTCTGTGTTTTCTATCAGAAGACATACAGAAGAATAAGTGCATGAAGGCAGAATATAATACCACAAAACAACTGAAAAATGTAAATATCATACAAGACAAAGTAACTGAAATCCTGTCATTATGCAAAGCTCTATCTTTATGGCATTTATAATAAAATTTTTAAATCTTTGTAGTCAGCACAAAATAGATTATTCTCAGAAGATAAGTTTCTGTGCAATAACAGTATCATGGAAAATAACTAACAGAAACTCCAGGATTGGTTTTTAAAGAGTTCCTCTGATATTTGATATCTTTTTGATACTGGGCTACATTGCAACATGGAAAGGGATGGGTGTGGGGAAGAATGAATCACAGAACACCACCAAAAAAGTTTAATGGCCTAAAATATTTTAATTAGCTTTCCACATTGACTTTAAGTGATAATTATTTTAGATTTTTAGAGTCTACTGGCAGCATTTTTCCTAAAGCTCAAATTGAAAATTCTTCTCTTGAGTGTCTGCTTAGTCATCAGCTTTGTCATGTGGACTGCTACATTTCTGATTCATTGAGAGAATGTGAATACCCTATTTTCTGAATTTGTAAGCTTTGGAGAGGCCTATAGCAACAGCCTGTAATTTGTGTGTCTGTGTCTATGTAAATTATTTTCAAATTGCATGTTATCTAACAACTCTTTTAAATCGAAAAAATGAGAAAAATCTTTCAACAAACCATACTTAAAAATACTGACAAGAGAAACTTGCTTAAGGACGCCCATGGCCATGCCAATGGCTCAGTGATTACGGTGGAACTCCTTTCCCTATATACAGGCTCCTGAAAGTTAAGCAGGGTGGATTTCCTATGAGACTCCAGAAGAATTTTGCACTTCAGAAGTTCAAAGGAAAAACTGTAACTAAAATAAGAAAAATATAAGCATTTGAGTTTAAATTTTCTTTTTTTAAAAAAGATATATTATTTTATTTATTTGAGAGGCAGAGTTACAGAGAAAGAGGGAAATTAAGAGAGAGAGAGAGAGAGAGAGAGAGATCTCAATCAGCTGGTTCACTCCCCAAATGGCTGCAACAGCCAACTCCAGGCCAGGCCAAAGCTAGGAACTAGCAATGCCACCCAGTCTCCCATATGGGAGGCAGGAGCCCAAGTACTTAGGCCATTATCTACTGCCTAGGATTCCTAGGCATGTTAGCAGAAAGCTGGATCAGAAATGGAGAATCTGGGACTCAAACAAGCACTCCAATATAAGATGCTGATATTGCATGTGGCAGTTTAACTTGATGTGCACAACACAGGTCCCAAAATGAATTTTCACATTCCCATATGCAGTTTTTTTTTACCTAAGTAACTTATTAAGATGCATCATTAAGACACCCTGAGTATATAAAGAGATCATCACTGGACTCCACTGTACTAGACTTCTTTCTGGGTCACCCTCTGTCTTCAAAATAGCTTTTACAACTTCCCTTTTTGGAAGCATTGATACCAGTAGTCATCAAAACAAGCTGTGACTCTTGTAGATGTATTAAAACTAAGGACTGATGCTCAGGTAAAGACTAAGGCTCGGCAGGCGTACCGATACTCTACAGACCAGAAGCAGTACGCAGTGGTTTAACAGGATGCTGTGGGGTGGATACGGTTTGAGAGTGTCCTCCAAGGACTCACATGTTTAAACTAAACTCCCATTTCTGAGGTATTTCAGGGTAGAAATTTAATCCAAGTGTAGAGGCGTTTAGAGGCGGAACATTTAGAAGGTGATGAAGATGAAAATGGGTCATCAGAATGGAGCCTGCATGAATGAATACAAGTGGTTTTATAAGAAGTGTGAGAGGGACCAGAGGGCATACACACACGTGTGCACACACACACCCTATGTGTACACACACAGGTGCACCCGTTTTTCTCTAACATTTGATGCCTTGCACTGCTTTGGGACTTTTTCAACCAGAAAGCCGTCACAGCATGTGCATCTTGACCTCAGACCTTCAGAATCATGAGTCAAATAAATTTCTTTTCAAGAAAACTTATTCAGTCGGTGGTATCACGTGATTGGGAACAGGAAAGGTACTGACACACTGGTTCGTAATGACAAATAACTTCAGTGATCTTCCTTCATATTTTGTTTTTAACCAACATTGATTGTACTGAGCCTTGTTTCAATTTCAGCTACCTTTCCATCCAGCCACTTGACTGGGGTCCACCGGAAGCATTTCCCTGACTTCCAGCACCACGACCATCAGCTGTTGATTGGCTAGGATTTTTTAGGCAGTAAACAGTTTGCTCTTTCTGCATTACATCCTCAAAGTTGTGTGTTAATGCCTGTTTCACAAAACCGCTTCAGTTGTGATATACATTTTTCATATAATACACTGACTGCATTACAATGAAAAATTCTAGAATGAATAAACTCATAAAAATTCATCGGCAATGCCTGTTCTTCAATTAAGGAAAGTCTGTCTACAGAGCTTAGCAGAATTGCTTGTAACGAGTGGCAAGCTCAATCATGTTTCCCACAATCACTGCAGCTAATGCTCACATTTAGGTTGCACGGAGTATCAGTTTGGCCTGTATTTCAAGGACAAGCTCCACTACTAACTTCCTGCTCTTTTCATCCACAGGTATCTTGGTTTACCCCAAAAGCAAAAGCCTGATCTTTAAGATTCTGTTATTATTCCATTTGGAAAAACAGTCATTCTTTATTGTTACTGTATTATTTCATGTTAATGTGAAATTGAAAAGAATACATTCAACATAGTTCATAGACACAATCTAAAAATATAATGAGATTTTCTTCCTCCATCCTTCCTTCCTCCTCCTCCCCTTCCCTCCTTCCCCTCCCCTCCCCTCCCTCCCCTTGCCCTCCCCTCCCTTCCCCTCCCTCCCCTTCCCTTCCTTCCTTCCTTCCTTCCTTCCTTCCTTCCTTCCTTCCTTCCTTCCTTCCTTCTTTCCTTCCTTCCTTCCTTCCTTCCTTCCTTCCTTCCTTCCTTCCTTCCTTCCTTCTTTTTGAGATGACATATTTTTAATTTATATTCTAGTCAGAGGCTTGATGCTCCATCAAATAAACAGTTCAATAAGTAAAAAGTAAAAAGGCCTTAGTTTGGTGCAAATATAAGACGCCTTCTAGAGAGAAAGCACTGGATCTGAAAGGTACCTATGCAATATGAATATTGCAGAAATGGAAGATGTGATTATCAGAAATTATAATTACATACTTGATTGACAGTCTATGGACAAACTTGAGATTTCTGTTCCCCTAGCTCTGCATTTCCTTGCCTTGTGCTTCTTCCCACACTTGACACATTACAAAATTTTGACAATGGAAGAACATCTCTGGAGTACTTATTACTTTGTCTGTGCTCTCTTTGCCTATATGATGATTTTTTGGTAAGTCATTGACTAGGAAACAGGTCTTTAAAAAGACAATTCTCTCTGTTAACATGAAGAATGCTATAGTGAGTTTACCTATAGAAACCCAAGTGGACAAAGGACACATTTAAACTATGTTTTATTCCCAAGCAATGCAAAATACAAACACGAAGCAAAATTCATCTGGCCAAGGGAGTACAGGTTACACAAAGCATCTGCTGGACGTCTCTGGAATAAAAACACTGCATTTGTCTAGACTTTATTTATGATCCATTTTTGGCATAACTAGTTGTTACTGCTGAAAGGCAAATTATAGCAGCTTCGTGTAAAAGATTACCTCAAAAGAAGACAAATTCTAGAGTGGATGGCTTTTTAAAATATGTTAAACAAATGTATTTTTAGATGATCTTTTCCTTCCCAGAGGTCCCTAAGGCTCAACAGCAGGTCCAGCTTTTTTAGAATGACAAGAATAGCCCCAAGAAAGAAGAAAAAGAACAGGAGAATGGCTTATATTTTCCTCAATCATAACCTACCAATCACTCAGTGACTCTAGTTTTTAGGCCTTTAATTTTGCCTTCACATTTCACACAATGTCTAGTAGGTTTCAGTAGCTTGGGAGGTCCACGGGTTTGTGCAAGGAATCCAAGAGGAAGGACGCTGTGCTCCTCAGGAAGACGTGCAGCACACGCGTAGAAGCACTTGCTAGTCTGAGGAGCACATTTCTGTTCCACATCAACAGTTTTCCTTCCGCAATTTTCCCAAAAGCCAAGTAGTGCTCTTTTACCTCCAGAAATATGTATGAGTAGGTGTGTATACAAGAATGGCAGAGAGCACAGTGAGGGGAGTGGAAGAAGGAACTGAATTACACTTGTTCTTCCTTCAAATTCATGTGGGTCTTTTTCTATATGGAAAAAGAGTGTTACTAAAGATTCTTTGGGAGGATTTTCAAGCAGTTGAAGTTGCAGAGTTTTGAATTTAGGAGATGAGAGGAAAATATTAGAAACACGTTTAATCTAAAAACTGCTTTATACATGAAGATCAGAGTTTGAGTTTAGTTGCTGAATTTCTTTCACATTTGCACCATGAAATTGGACTCTAAATTAGTGCTTGTGATACTGATAGTAACAGTGACATTATCAGCTGCTTAAGAAAGTAACTTGTGGTGAAATGTGTTGGTCTTACACACTCCAGAAGGGAAGAGTGTCATAAGAGGTTAATGTTGTAGTTACTATTAATATTCTTTCATATATTTTCTTGGGGAAGGTGCTGACTCACCATTGTGAGACACACGATTGAATGAAAGTTATATTCTGTAACTGCATGGTTAACTTTCCACTTTAATAACTTAACATTTTGGTGTCTTTTCTAAATTCAATTTCTACATAGCACTCACTGAACTAAAAGACAAGCCAGCTCAGAAAATGAATGTCTTGTTGCCATACATTCTTTATAAAATATTTTAAAATTCCATTTATAATTTTGAGACATATCTGGCTCACCTATATATGATTGCAAGAATAATTAAAATGAGTGAGCAAATGAATAAATAAAACACTTTTTTGATTTTTAAAAATCTGTATTTTTTCCTTCAGTGGTGATCAAGTTACTGTAGTATATATTTAATACATACACAGATATGTAGATAAAAAGATAGTGACACAGAGGGTTTGTTGTTATTGACAATATGTCTATGTTGTCTGAAGACTAAATAGAAACTTGGAGGAATCAATTTTCCGCCATGCCCCTGACAATATGGACCAATGTGGAAGTTTCACAGTTTATTTGTTTATAAACTTGATCCAGGGATGGGCCGGCGCTATGGCATTGTAGGTAAAGCTACCGCCGGCAGTGCTGCCATCCCATGTGGGCACCAGTTTGAGTCCCGGCTGCTTCACTTCTGATCCATCTCTCTGCTCTCGCCTGGGAAAGCAATTGAGGATGGCCTAGGTCTTTGGGCTCCTGCACCCATGTGGGAAACCAGGAAGAAGCTCCTGGCTCCTGGCTTCAGATCTGCACAGCTCCACCAATTCGGCCAACTGGGGAGTAAACCAGTCGATGGGGGACCTCTCTCTCTCTCTCTTTATCTCTCTGCCTCTCTGTCTCTCTGTATGTAACTCTGACTTTCAAATAAATAAATAAATCTTTAAAAAAAAAAAAAAAACTTGATTCAGTCTCTTGGAAAAACATTCACCTGCTCAGTCTAACATTGCTCAACTGAAGGCTGTTTAACATGTTTAGGAAACAAATTTCAGGCACTGAAACTAAAGTCACAATTGGCAAGGTGTTGCTCACATATCCCATAGAGCACAGTTACTCCACAGCAATACACAAAACAGGTCTATCTGGCCCTTGCACTACATCCTAAATTCTTTGTTCAATTCTCAATTCTCTTCTGGTTTGGGTCACTTCTCCTAAAGTGTCTAATACTCAAGATGTCCAAAGTGTTCTCTGAGCACATACTCAGAGGTCTAAGTGGAGGACATTTCATTCCTGACAACACCTCCTCAGGATCAAGTGGAGAGTTAGGACAAGAATCTCCTCACTAGCACAATTCCCCTCCCAGCCTCTCCTTTGTCTTCAGATAGATATCTTTCACATTATTCTATACCCTCAGAGAAACGGCTGAACTTAACATGTCAAGTTGCGTTTTCACTCTCCTTAGAAAGTTGAGTATAAGGTAGGTGCATCATATCCATTATTTCTGCAGAGTTTCTCTCCACTAGAAATAATTAAATTAAGGAAATCTAAGGGAAAAATTGGGATCTGTGAATTGATTGTTTTTATAACCAGTGAATATCAAGGAAGTAATGGTTGGAGTTTGGAGGTAGATTTACAAGTTTAGTTCTTTAGCCTAGAGGTGTAAACAGAAACTCCAAATGTAAATTGTTTTTGTATGAACACCTCTCTGACATTTGAAAGTGCCACCCCTTGGAAGCCATCATGAATGGCCATTGTGGGAAAGAAAATATTCTCTGTAGGAGGTTCTCAGTGATGAGGTATGTAAATAGCTTGATCTTAGGAGAGCATAGAGGGGACAGCATTGATGGGTCAAAGCTGCATCACTAGCAGATATGCCTCTGGCTTCCTGAGTAAGAGTTTGGCCAAGAAAAGGAATAACTGTAGATGTTCCCCATTGACTATGGGTAATTGTTCTGTAACTTTATGAGTCATGCCCTTGGAGATTCTAGAGTGGTTGGGATCTGATGTTCAGAGAGGAAGGGGCCTGGAGGTCCCACAATAGCAATAGGAGAGTGGTAATCTGGAGACACATGTGTTATCCTCAGGAGAATAATGCATTCATGCATAATCAATAATTGAGTGCACTAGGATGGCTGCCAATTTTTTATCTCATGCATCACTCAGTAATCCATACTGTCCAGCTCACGACAACACTGGATTGACAGACAGCGAAGAGCTGTATATTGTATTCTAAATACTAAGTATGTGTACTGCATCTAGATAAGACAGTCAGTCGTGGATTCTCTTCACTTCCATATCTTTAAAATTTTCAAAGGACCAAAGTAGGCGCCAAATTAGAGGTTTCCTTCTAGGTTGTTTTATATCTGACATTGTTGTAAATATTTCTAACTTCATACAAAGTAGTTATTCAACAGAGAGACCAAGACAATAGGGTCATGTGAAAAGGATTTAATATTACAGGAAAAGTAATGAGTGGTTTCAAGGGAGCAGAATTACACTTATTAATTGTAAAACTTCTTATTCATTGGTGTTTAAAGGTTGTAAAACATAATGGCTATCGAAGCCTAGTAGGGTGCCTGGATAGCCATCATTTTCCTATTTTAATAAAAGTGAGCATACATTATAGCTTAGATAAAGGGAAATTATTTAATCGACTTGTAATCTTTGATCCATTAATGATGTCTGGTTTATTTCAACTAATAATTCTATTTGCCTCATATGTATAAAAGAACTATGATGAAAAAACACAGGCCACTAATATAAAAAACTGATACATGCTAAAAACTGTTTTCTATCAATTATTACAACCAATGACAATTGTGTGTTGAGTAGAGCTCATCAAAATCCTATTCTGGTGGATTGAGGAGCATGTACTTAAAGATGAACTGGTCATATGTCAATCTCCCTTACAATCCTAAAATTTAGAATCTCATACACAAATATATTAATCTGGCATCTAATTTAACTTGATTGGAAATGCTAAATTTAAGAAAGTTCTTCCATGGTCAGTAAGAATCCTATCTTTAAACATTTTAGTTACTATTAGATATTGTCATAGTCTAAGCATTGGTTTAATTGCTAATTAACCTTTATAAAGACCTTTGTAGAAGAAATTATTTCTGATATGAGGAAAAAGTAGAGTCTAATCAAAATTAAAGATTCATACACTTTTTAATGCTAGCTTTCATTAATCATTTGAATGCATTTTATACAGCAAGGATAACTGAATCATGGTACTGTTTTTTAAAAAATTACAGACTTAGGACCATTTTCATAGATTATTTTACATCCAAATTCTCATTGCATTTTCCCATAAAAATGTACTCATTTCATATTTCCAAATTCGTTGATTAGTAACCACTTTGATGCCTATTTGTCAATGCATCACTACCTCTGTGCACTCACTGATGTAGGCCAATGATCAGGCTCTAGGGTCAATTTTACCCTGTCCATGACAGGCGAGCAATTATTGAGCAGGCTGACCATCATGTATTTTGCCAACCATGAGACAGTCTAATTAGACTACTTAAAATCGACACTCAGACATTACTTACTATGGTTAATATCTGTTGATTTAACCATTCTTTTATATCCTGGGGGAGAAATCAACACTTGTGGTATGAAAACTGCATACCATAGGCCGTCTATAACGTTTATTTTTTGTTTGGAAAGATGCTGATCTGCCACAGATGCTGAAATACATTCTAATGCTTGGAATACTGTAGACTCGAATGGGGTGAAAGTGCTGATGCTACTCAAATATGCATGAGATGGCTGGTGCTTACTTGGAAAAGCAACAGAACTGCTGGCACAGATTCAATCAGTAAATAAACATAAAATAGCTTTTTCATTTTGAGATACAATTTTATCAGAATCAATTTATATTCTTACACTGCATGTGGGAGGGGTAAATGCAAAAACTTTGCTTGTATGTTAAATTTGAAGGCAAAAGATACTAAATGCAATGCTAATTCCACTAACCAGATTTTGATTAGAGACATGGTTGCTTT